>NW_026005608.1:455092-526538 GCF_001458135.2 Marmota marmota marmota | reverse complement strand
GCCACAGTTCAGCCTCAGTTATCCCCCTTCATCCACCATCGCCACGATACAGGATGCGAGGCAAAGCACTGCACTTGAGTGATCCTTGACATGGACCTCAAGGAGAGCATGTCCTATTGCATGCGGGTTAGATGCGTCCACTCCCCACCCCACGAAAAAAGGCGTCGGCTGATATGGTCTCGGATCTGGGGAAGGGCCCTCCTTAAGACTGAGCCATACTATGCAGCCGCTTCTGCACAGTGGGATAGGACCTCTACTCTCGCCTGTATTGTTTTAAGAAAACAGAAAGGGGGAACTGTGGTGAGCCGCTTCTGCCATTTATGCAAATTATGGTCACCATTACATGATGGCGCTGGCTCCGCTGTGGTCTGTGACAAACAACTCCTTGTTTGGGAGAGTTGGCGCATGACTTTTCATCACTCTATGAAAAAGCTCCACGTGGCTGCTTTGCATTGGGGCTTGAGATGCTTTATTAAGGCTGGGAGGGGCACCCGAGGAAGAAGAAGAAGAAGAACTATCAGGGGCCTGAATAAAGTTGTTGAAAGAAGATTCTTGGGTTGCGTCTTTCTTGCGGGCAAGAAGTCGCGCGCAACAAAACAACGCAACAAGAGACTTTTCTATTCTTGCTCTTCTCATCTATTCTCCTCTACCCTTCCCCCTCTGGCCCTCACAATCTCAACATACGTGAAACCAAGAACTTTGCATGAAATTGCACTTTAAGAACTAAATCACCAGAATTGTTTAATATAGAGGAATTGCATAGGCCCACCTCACCCCCCCTTTATTTTATATTATTTTCATTCTCCCTCTCTTTCTTTCTTGTATTTTTCTTCTTTTTTCTTCCTCCCTCTATCCCACTTTCAACCTCCAAACTTTTACTATTTATACATAGAGTAATTTTATGAATACAGATAAGGAATTTGAATTTATACATTCTTCCATAAATTACCCGTCTATTCATTACAGTTCTCCTCCAATTTGCTAAGATAGATTAATCTCATACCCTCACTCCTTTCCGCATTAACATAGCATCATACCCCTGACCCTCAGTTCTCTATAAACTACCAGAAATGGTATGCCTTTTATGAAACTAATGACTGTATTTTAAATAATAATTGAAGCCAACATCTGTAGACATAGAACCTAAAGTTAAATGTTTTTATAATGGTTAGGCTTAGGCATCGGGTTAGGGTTAGATTTAGAGTTAGGATTTGATCTATTTTTAGGGCTAGGACTAAGGATAGGGCAAGAATTAGGACTAGGTTTAGGGTTAAGGTTAGTGTTATGATAAGGGATAGGGTTAGAACTAGTGATAGGCTAGTGTGAGAGTTAGAGTTAGTTGTAGGGCTAGGGCTAGTGTTATATTTAGGGATAGGACTAAATTAGGGTTAGGGTTAGTGTTAGGTTTAGACCTCAGGTTAGGGTTAGATTTAGGGTTACATGTAGGGTAAGGGAGTGGGTTATAGCTAAGTTTTAGGCTAGGGCGAGGATTAGTATTAGGGTTAGGGCTAGGGTTAGTGTTAGGGTTATGATTAAGGCTAGTCTTAGGGCTAGAATGAAGGCTAGTTTTTGTGTTAGTGTTAGGGCTAGTATTACGGCTAGGGCTAATGCCAGGTCTAGGGTTACAGTTAGGGATAGATTTAGTGTTAGGTTTATGGCTTGGTCCAGTGTAAGTGTTAGGTTTAGGGTAAGGGCTAGGTTTAGAGCTAGGGTTCTTATTAGGGTCAGGTTCAAGTTTAGGGTTTGGTTTATGTTAGAGGTAAGTTTTAGGGCTTGAATTAGAATTAGGTTTAGGGTTAGGGTTAATTACAGAGTTAGGTTTAGGATTTAGATGTGGTTTAGTGTAATGGATAGGGTTAAGGTTAGGCCTAATGTTTAGCATAAGGGTTAGGATTATCATTACGGTAATGGATAGGGTTAGATCTAAGATTAGGGCTAGGGATATGTATAGGATTAGGGCTTTTGTTTAGGTTAGGGTTAGGTTTAAGTTTAGGTTTAAAGCTAGATTTAGGACTCAGATTAAGACTAGGTTTTGGGTTAGATTAGGGCTAGGGTTAAGGCTACAGGTAATGTACGAAGTAGGGTTATGATTAGCACAAGTTAGGGTTAGGGCTAGATCTAGTGTTGGGGTTAGGTTTATGATTATGACAATATTTAGATCTAGGTTTAGTGTTAGGGTCAGATTCAGTGTCCATATTACTTTTCAGGTTAGATTTAGGACTGGAATTAGAGATATGTGTATGGCTAGGTGTAAGGTTAGGGTTTAGTTTAGGTTAAGGGTTAGGATTAGGGCTATGACTTGGTTTTGTTTTAGGGCTAGGGGTAGGGTTAGGGCTAGTTTTAGGATTAGAGTAAGGGTTAGGGCTAGTGTTAGTGTGAGGTTTAGGCTTAGGTTTAGGGTTAGATTTAGAGTTAGGTTTATATCTAGGGTTTGAGCTAGGGTGAAAGATAGGGCTATGTTTAGGCCTAAGTTTAGGGCTAGATTTAGGGTGATGGTAAGGGATTGGTTTAGAACTTGGTATAGGGCTAGGGCGAGAGTTAGAGTTAGTCTTAGGGCAAGGGTTAGTGTTAGGGTTAGGCCTAGGGTTAGGGCTAGGGTTAATGTTAGGTTTAGGGTTAGGGTTATATTTAGGGTAAGGGTTGGGATTACAGTTATTTTTATGGCTAGGGTGAGGGTTATAATTAGGGTAAGGGTTAGGTTTATGATTAAGGTGAAGTTTATGTCTAGGATGTTGGCTAAGGTTTGTGTTAGGGTTAGGAGTAGGATTAGAGCTAGGGCAAAAGTCAGGTCTAGGGTTATATTTAGGGATAGTTTTGGGTTAGGTTTATAGCTAGGTCTATTTTAAGGGTTAGGTTTATAGTTAGGGTCAATTTTAGAGCTAGCGGTATTATACGGTTAGGGTCAGGTTTAAAGTTTTTGTTAGGTTAAAGTTTAGGTTTAGGGCTCAAATTATCATTAGTTTTAAGGATACTGTAATGATAGTTTTAGGTTTAGGGTTCAGGTTAAGTGTAGGGTAATTTATAAGGTTAAGGTTAGGTATAGGATTAGGGTTTGGCCTAGTGTTAGCATAAGGGTTAGGGTTATCATTAGAGTAAGGGATAGGTTAGAGCTAGGGTTAGGGCTAGGGTTATGCTAAGGATTAGGTCTAGGTTTAGGCTTAGGGTTAGGGCAATGGTTAGGATTAGGATTAGCTTTAGCTTTAAAGCTAGGGTAGACCTTGGTTTACGGCTAGGTTTGGCAATAGGATAAGGCTACAGCTAATGTAAAAACTTGTTATGATTCAGGCTAGTTTTAGGGTTATTGTTAGGGCTAGGTATAGCTTTAGGGTTAGGTTTATGTTTGGGGTGGTGTTTAGAGCTAGGGTTACTTTTAGTGTCAAGGTCAGTGTTCAGGTTAGTGTTATGGTTAGAATTAAAGCCAGAATTAAGTCTAGGGGAAGAGTTAGTGTTTGGCTTAGGCTAAAGATTATTGTTAGGGCTATGTTTAGGTTTTTCATTAGGTATAGGGTTCGAGTTATGGCTAGATTTATGATTAGGTTTAGGTCTAGGGCTAGTGTTAGTGTTAGGTTTAGGTATAAGTTTACCAGAAGGGCTACTGTTAGGGTTCAGTTTTGATTTAGGTTCAGGTTTAGACCTACAATTAGTTTTAGGGTCAGAATAAGGGTCAGGGTTAGGGTTAGGATTTGGGTTATGGTTAGAGCTAGAATGAGTGCTAGTGTTAGGTCTAGTAATAGGGTTAGGTTTTGTGTTAGGTTAAAGATTAGGGTTAGCATTAAGGTTAAGGTTTGGCTTAGGGTAAGGGATGGGGTTAGAGCTAGGGATAGGGCTTGGAATAGGGCAAGTGTTAGGTTAAAGCTAGGTTTAGGGCTTGGGTTAGGGCTAGTTTTGTGTTAGATTTAGGGCTAGGCAACGAATAATGTAAGAACTAGGGTTACAATTAGGGTGAATTTGGGGGTCATGGTTAGGGTTTAAACCTCTAGTGTTAAGATAAGTTTTAAGGTTCGGGTGATATTTAGAGCGAGAGTTAGTGTTAGTTTAATAGTCAGGGTCAGAGTTAGTTTTAGATTTAGGGTTAGGCTCCAAATAAGGCTAGGATTACTGTAAGGGTTTGGTTTAAGTTAGGGTGGTGTTTAGAGCTAGGGTGAGTGTTAGGATATGAGTCAGAGTCAGGGTTAGTATTAAGGTTAAGGTTAGGACTCGAATGAGGGCTAGGGTTAGGTCTAGGCGTAGTATTAGGATTTGGTTTAAGTTAAGGTTT
This sequence comes from Marmota marmota marmota, assembly GCF_001458135.2. Taxonomy (NCBI): domain Eukaryota; kingdom Metazoa; phylum Chordata; class Mammalia; order Rodentia; family Sciuridae; genus Marmota; species Marmota marmota. Next base: position 522,280 of record NW_026005608.1, on the reverse strand, counting down.
AGTGTTAGGGCTATTTCTGGGTTTTGTTTTACTGCTAGGGTTAGGGTTAGGGCTAGTTTCATGATTAGTGAAAGGGCAAGTGCTAGTATTAATGCTAGGCTTAGGCTTAGGGTGAGTGTTAGAGTTGGAGTTAGATTTAGATCTAGGGTTAAGACTAGAAATAAGGATTAGGCAAGTGTTATGACTAGGTTTATGGCAATGTTTAGGGCTAGGGTTAGGGTTAAGTTAAGGGGTATGGTTAGAACTAGGAATAGGAATAGTGTGAGAGTTAGATTTAGTCTTAGGGCTTTGGTTAGTGTTAGAATTAGGGATAGGGTTAAATTAGGGCTAGGATTAGGCCTAGGGTTAGTGTTCAGCTTAGGTCTAGTATTAGGGTTAGGGTTAGGATTAAGTTTAGGTAAGGGAAGATGTTATAGGTAGGTTTAGTGGGAGGGTGAAGGTTAGAATTAGGTTAGGGCTATGGTTAAGGTTAGGGTTATGATTAGGGCTAGGTTTAGGGATAGGATGAGGGCTAGGGCTAATATCAGGTCTTGGGTTATGATGAAAGATAGTTTTAGTGTTAGGTTAATGGCTACATGTAGTGTAAGGGTTAATTTTAGGGTTAGGGTCAGGTTTAGAGCTAGGACTACTTTTACAGTCAGGGCCTGGGTTAGGGTTTGGGATAGGTTAAGTTTTAAAGTTAAAGCTCAAAGTAGCATTAGGGTTAGTGTTAGCTTAATGATAGGGTGAGGTTTAGAGTTTAGGTTTGGGTTAGGGTAAAGGAATGGGTTAGGATTAGGGATAGGGTTAGGTTTAGGACTATGTTTAGCATTAGAGTTAGGGTTATGTTTATGGCAATGGATAGGGTTAGAGCTAGGGTTAGGGCTAGGATTATGTTTATGATTAGGGCTAGGGTTAGGGTTAGGATTAGGGTTAAAACTTGGGTTATGGCTCGGATTAGGGCTAGGTATTGTGTTAAGTTAATGCTAGAGTTAGGGTTATGGTTAATGTAAGTACCAGGGTTATGTTTAGGGCTAAATTTAGGGTTAGGGTTAGGGCTATGTCTAGTGTTAGGTTTAGGTTTAGGATTAGGATTATGTTTAGAGCTAGGGTTAGTGTTATGGTCAGAGTCAGGGTCAGGGTTAATTTTAGTGTTCGGATTAAAACTCAAATTATGGCTAGGGTTAGGGTGAGGGTTTGGTTTAGGTTAAGGTTTAGGGTTAGGGCTATCATTTTGTTTTGTTTTAGGACTAGGGCTAGGGTTAGGGCTAGTTTTAGGATTAGCATTAGGGTTAGGGCTAGTGTTAGAGTGAGAGTTAGTGATAGGGCTAAAATTAGATTTAGGGTTTGTGATTGGGTTAAATGAGGGCTAGGGTTAGGGCTAGGGTTAGTGATTAGCTAAGGCCTAGCGATGGGGATAAGGTTAGGTTTAAGTTTAGGATAAAGAATGATGTTATAGATAGGTTTAGACGTAGGGTGAGAGTTAGAGTTAGGGTTAGGGCTAGGGTTGGAGTTCAGGTTATGATTAAGGCTAGGTTTAGGGCTAGGATGATGGAGAGTGTTCATTTTAGATTCAGTTCTAGGATTAGTGCTAGAGCTAATATCAGGTCTAGGGTTATGGTTAAAGATATTTTTAGGGTTAGGCTTATGGCTACGTCTAGTGTAAGGGTTAGGTTTAGGGTAAGGGTCAGGTTTAGAGCTTGGGGAATTATTAGGATTAGGTTTTGGCTTAGGTAAGGATTTAGGTTTATGGCTCAAATTAGCATTAGGGTTAGGGTTAGGGTATAGTTAGGGTTTGTTTTAAGGTTCAGGTTTGGTTTTGGGTAATTGATATGGTAAGCGTTATAGATAGCGCTAGGATTAGTCTTAGGGTTAGCATTAGGGTAAGGGTTATGGTTAGGGTAATTGATAGGGTTAGAAATAGAGTTATGGTTAGGAATATACCTTGAGTTAGAGTTAGAGTTACTGTTAGAACTAGGTTTAGGGTTAGATTTAGGGTTATGTTTAGCATAAAGTTTAGGTTTTGAGCTAGGGTTAGGGCTAGGTTTAGGGTTAAGTCTAGGGATAGGATTATGGTGTGTTTAGAGTTACGGTGGTGTTTTGAACTAGGATGAGTGTTAGTATGTAAGTCAGGTACAGAGTTATTTTTAAGATTATGATTAGGACTTGAATTAGGGCTAGTGTTAGATCTAGGTGTAGTGCTAGGGTTTGGTTTAAGTTAAGTGTTAGGCCTGTTGCTCAGTTTTGTTTTAGTGCTATGGTTAGGGTTAGGGCTAGTTTTATGATTAGCTTTAGGGTTAGGGCTAGGGTTATGGTTAGATTTAGGATTAAGTTTAGATTTATGGCTAGGATTAGGGCTAGGTTTTGTGTTAGGTTTAGGGCAACAATTAGGCTAAGACTAATGTCAGGTCTAGGTTTATAGTTAGTGATACTTTTAGGGTTAGGTTTATGGCAAGGTCAAATTAAAGTGTTATGTTTAGGGAAAGGATCAGATTAAGAGCTGGGGTATTATTAGGGTCAGGGTCAGGCTTTGGGTTTGAGTTAGTTTAGGTTTTAGTGTTAAGGCTCAAATTAGCATTAAGTTTAGATTTAGGGTTAGGGTAATGGATAGTGTTAGGTTTAGGGTCAGGTTTGGTTTAAGGTAATGGATATGGTTAGGGTTTGTGATAGGTTTAGGGTTAGGCCTAGGGTTAGCATTAGGGTTATAGTTATTGTTAGGGTAGTTTATAGGTTTAGACCTAGGGTTAGGGCTAGGATAATGGTTAGGATTAGGGCTAGAGTTAGCATTATGGTCAGGGTTAGGGCGAGGGTTACACTTAGGATTAGGTTTAGGGTACATTTGAGGGTTTGAGCGAGGATTTTTGCTATGGCTAAGATTAATTTATGGTTTGGTCTAGGGTTATGGTCATGGTTAGTGTAATGGTTAGAGCTAGGGTTGTCATTAGGGTTAGGGTAATAGGTTTAGATGTCAGGGTACAGATAGTTTTAGGTTTAGGTTAGCGTTAGGTTTAGTTTTAGGATTAGGGTTAGCATTTTAGCTTGCTTAGGTTTAGGGTTAGGGTTAGGTTCACTGTTAGTTTTAGGTTTATGTTTATGTTTAGGGTTAGGGTAGGTTTAGCTTTAGATCTAGTGTTATCATTAGGGTTAAGTTTAGGGTTAAATTAATGGGTAGTGTTCAAGCTAGGTTTAGGGCTTGGGTTAAGGTTAGGATTAGGGCTGGGGTTAGGTTTAGCGTTTGACCTTGGGTTAGTGTTAGAGTTAGATTAGGTGTAAGGGTTAGGGATTGCGCTAGGTTTAGGGCTAGGATGAGGATTAGGTTTACAGTCTGGGCTAGGGTAGGTTTACAGTTAGGTTTAGGGCTAGGGTTAGCATTAGTTTTAGGGTTATTGTTAGTATAATGGATAGAATTAGAGCTAGGGTTTGGGTTTTGGTTACAGTTAGGATTAGGGCTAGAATTAGGATGTGGTTTAGGCTTTGGGCTAGGGTTATTTTATGGTAAGGTTTAGTGTATGAGCTAGGGTTAGGGCTTGAACGAGGGTTAGTGTTAGGGCTAAGTTTGGGGTTAGAGTTATGCTTAGGGTTAGTTTTAGGGCTGTAATTACGGCTGGGTTTTGTGTGAGGTTTAGGGATACTGTTAGGTATATGGGTAATGTAAGAGCTAGAGTTATGGTTATGGGTATATTTAGAGTTCATCTCGTGTTAGGGTTCGTTTTTGGCATAGGATAAGGTTTAGAGCTAGGGTTTTTGTTAGGTTAAATGTCATGTTTCAGTTTAGGATTAGGTTTAGGGTTAGGTCCAGAATGAGGACTAGGGTTAGGTCTAGGGATAGAGTTAGTGTTTGGTTTAAGTTAAGGGTTATTGTTAGGGCTAAGGCTAGGGTTATGGCGATATTTAGGATTAGTTTAGGTCTAGGGCTAGTGTTATTGTTAGGTTTAGGTGTAGGGTTAATGGTAGGGCTAGTGTTAGTTTTTGGATAAGGGTTAAGGTTAGGTTTAAACCTAGGTTTAGTGTTAGGGTCAGGGTTAGATTTAGGATTTTGGTTAAGTTTAGAGCTAGAATGAGGGTTAGGATTAGGACTAGTAATAGAGTTAGGTTTAGTGGTAGGCATAGAATTAAGATTAGGACTAGGGTAGCAATAGGGTAATGGTTTGACTAAGTGTAAGAAATAGAGATAGAACTAGGATTAGGACTATGGATAGAGTTAGGGTTAGGGCCAGGGTTAGGATTAGGGTTAAAACTAGGGTTAGGTTTTGGATTAGGGCTAGGTTTTGTGTTAGATTTAGGGCTATGGCTAATTTAAGAACTGTCATTATGATTAGGCCTAGTTTTAGGGTTAGGTTTAGATTGAATTCTAGTGTTAGGATTAGGTTTAAGGATAGGGTGATATGTAGAGCTTGGGTTAGCATTAAGGTCAGAGTCAGGGTTAGTATTAGTTCTAGGGTTAGGGTTAGGACTTGAATTAGGGATAGGGTTAGGGCTAACTGTAGGATTAGGGTTTGGTTTAGGTTAAGGGTTAGAGTCAGTGAAATGGCTTGGTTTTGCTTGACAGCTAGGGATTGGGTTGGGGCTAGTTTTCCAATTAGCGTTAGGGTTAGAGCTAGTGTTAGGGTGTGGTTTAGGCTTAGGTGTAGGGTTAGATTTAGACTTAGGGTTAGATCTAGGTTTAGGGCTACAGTGAAGGTTAGGGCTAGGGTTAGGGCTAGGATTTGAGTTATTATAAGGGATAGGGTTAAAACTAGTGATAGGGCTAGGGCAAGAGTTAGAATTAGTGTAAGGATTAGATTTAGGGTTAGAATTAGGGCTTAATTAGAGCTAGAAATAGAGCTAGGGTTATTATTAAGGCTGAGCCTAGGTTTATGGCTAGGGTTATGGTTATGGTTATGGTTAGGTATGATGTTATAGCTAGCTTTAGAACTAGGGCGATGGTTAAAATTTGGTTTAGGTGTATGGTTAAGGTTATGTTTAGGAGTAAGGCTAAGGTTAGGGCTAGGATTAGGGCTAGAGTTTGCTTTAGGGTTAGGGCTTCATTAGGGCTATGGCTAATGTTAGGGCTAGGGTTATGGTTAGAGATAGTTTTAGGGTTAAGATCATTAAGGTTAGGATTAGGTTAATGGATATGATTAGGATTAGGGTTCAGATTAGGTTTTGAGTACTGTATAAGATTAGGGTTAGGGATAGGTTTAGGGTTATCCTAGTGTTAACACTAGGATTAGGATTAGGGTAATGGATAGGGTTACAGCTGGGTTTAGGGCTAGGTTTATGGTTAGGATTAAGGCTAGTTTTAGGGTTAGGTTTTGGGTTATGTCAGGGGTTAGGTTTAGGATTAGGGTTAGGTTTAGGGTAAGTTTTAGGGCTAGAATTAGGGTTATAATAAGGGTTAAAGGTAGTGTTACGGCTCTGATTATGGATAAGTATGGGGTTAGTTTAGGGTAAGGTTTAGGGCTTAGCCAATGGAAGAACTAGGGTTATGATTAGAACTAGATTTAGGGTTAGGGTTAGGGCTAGGTCTAGGGTTAAGTTTAGGTTTAGGTTTAGATCTAGGGTTAGTGTTAGGGTCAGAGTCAGGGTAAGGGTTTGTTTTAGGGTTAGGGATAAGACTCGAATTAGAGCTGGGTTTACGGCTAGGTGTAGGCTTAGGGTATAGTTAATGTTAAAAGTTAGGGTTAGGGCTATGGCTAGGTTGTTTTGTAGGGCTAGGGCTAGGTTAGGGCTAATTTTAGGACTAGCATTAGTGTTATGGCTTGTGTTAGTGAGAGTTTTAGCTAAGGGTTAGGGTTAGATTTAGAGTTAGGGTTTGATATATGATTCGGGCTAGAGTTAGGGTTAGGGATAACGTAAAGGCAAGTGATAGGATTATGGTAAGGGATAGGGTTAGAACTAGAAATAGGGCTAGTGTGAAAATTAGAGTTAGTCTTAGGGCTAGGGTTAGATTAGGTTTATGGCTAAATTAGGGCTAGGATTCGGTCTAGTGTTTGTTTTAGGGTTAGGCCTAGTTTAGGTTTAGGGATAGGGTTGGGATTAGGGGAAGGGTGGGGTTAAAGCTAGTTTTAGGGCTAGGTCAAAAGTTAGAATTTCGGTTAGGACTAGGGTTATGGTTTGATTTAATATCAAGGCTATGTTTAGGGCTAGGATGAGGGCTAGGGTTTGTTTTAGGGTTATGGCAAGAATAAGGGCTAGGGCTAGTGTCAGGTCTAGGATTACATTAGGGATAGATTAAGGGTTAGATTTATGGCTAGGTCTAGTGTAAGAGTTTGGGTTAGGGTAAGAGTCAGGTATACAGCTAGGGTTATTATTAGGGTTAGAATTAGGTTTCAGGTTTGGTTTAGGTTAGGGTTTAGGTTTAAGCTTGAATTAGCATTAGGGTTTGGTTTGGGTAATGATAGGTTTGGGTTTAGGGTTCATGTTAGGTGTAGGGTAATAGACAGGGTTAGATTTAGCAAAAGGGTTAGTGGTAGGCCTAAGATTAGCCTTATGTTTATGTTTGTGCTTAGGGTAAGGAATAGGTTTAGGGCTAGGGTTATTGTTATTATTAAGGCTAGAGTTAGGGTTAGGCCTAGGGTTAGGGTTAGGTTTAGGTTTAGGGTATGGTTTAGAGTTTGAGCTATGATTAGCACTAGGGCAAGGGTTAGGTTTAGTGTTAGGTCTAGGTTATAGTTACAGTTAGGGTCAAGGTTAGTGTTAGGATTAGGGCTAGGGTTATCATTAGGTTTAGGGTATTGGATAGGGTTTGATGTTGTGTTAAGGTTAAGGTTAGGGTTAGGTTTAGGCTTAAGGTTATGGTTAGGGATAGGTTTAGGGTAATGGTTAGGGTAGAGCAAGGGTTAGCTCTATGGCAAGGGTTAGGTTTATGGTTATCTCTAGGGTTAGGGTTAGTGTAGATTTAGGGTAAGGGCTTGGGTTATCATCAGGGTTAGTGTAATTGGTAGGGTTAGAGCTAGGATTAGGGCTAGGCTTATCATGAATTTTAGGGTTAGAGTTAGGGTAATATGTAGGCTTAGAGCTAGGGTTAGGATTAGGGTTAAGTTTAGGATTAGGCTATGTTTAAGGTTAGGTTTAGGTCTATGCAATGGGTTAGTTTTAGGGTTAGGTTAAGTTTAAGGGTTAGGGGTTGAGTTAGTGTTTGAACTAGGATGAGGACTAGGGTTAGAGTCAGTTTGAGGCTTAGTGCTAGTGTTAGCATTAGGTTTAGGGTTAGGGTTAGGGTAATGGATAGAGTTAGAGGTAGGTTTTGGCCTATGGTGATGGCCAATTTCAGGGTTAGTGATATGGCTAGGTCTAGTGTTAGGGTTATGTATTTTGTTAGGATATGGTTTAGAAGTAGGGTTTGTGTTAGGGTAAGGGTCAGTGCTCGGTTTAGGGTTAGGTTTATTGTTAGGGCCAGCATTAGGACTAGCGTTTTGTCTAGGGGTAGGGTTAGTATTTGGGTTAGGTTAAGGGTTATTATTATGGCCACGACTATGTTTTTGTTTAGGGCTATGCCTATAGTTATCACTAGATAAAGGATTAAGTGTAGGTCTAGGTCTAGTGTTAGGGTAAGGTTTAGTTATAGGGTTACAGGTAATGCCAATGTTAGGGGTCGGTTTAGGGTTAGGGTCAGGTTTAGACCTATGGTTAGTGTTAGGGTCAGAATAAGAGTCAGTGTTAGTGTTAGGGTTTGGGATAGTGATAGAGCTAGATTAAGGATTAGGGTTAGGACTAGTAATAGAGTTAGGTTTTGGGTTCGGCTAAGAATTAAATTTAGGACAAGTGTAGCTTTAGGGTTAGAATTTGGCTTAGGGTAAGGGATAGGGTTAGTGCTACTGTTAGGGCTAGGGTTAGGGTTAGGGTTATGGCTATGGTGAGATTTAGGATTAGGGTTAAAGCTAGGGTTAGAGCTTGGATTAGGGCTAGGCTAGGTTTTGTGTCAGCTTTAGGGCTACGGCTAAGGTAAGAACTAGAGTTACAATTAGGGCCAGTTTTAGGGTTAGTGTTATGTCTAGTTTTAGTGTTTGGTTAGGTTTAGGGTTAGGGTTATGTGTAGGGTAATGGATAGGTTAGGGTTAGCGAATGTGTTAGAGTTAGGCCAAGGGTTAGCATTAGGTTTAGGATTAGCATTAGGGTTAGGGTAATGGATAGGGTTAGAGCTAGGGTTAGGGCTAAGGTTATGGTTAGTGTTAGTGTTGGGGTTAGTGTTAGGTTTAGGGATAGTGCAAGGATTAAATTAGGGTTAGGTTTAGGGTAAGGGTTAGGACTTGGTTTAGGTTTAGAGTTAGGGTTAAAGATAGGGTTGGGACTCGCATTAGGGCTAGATTTTGGATAACATTAGGGCTAGTATTAGGGATACAGCTAATGTAAGAACTAGAGTTATGATTAGGGCTAATTTTAGGGTTACGGTTAGGGCTAAATCTAGTTTTATGGTTAGGTTTAAGTTCACAGTGATATTTTAAGCTAGGGTTAGTGTTGGGTTCAGAGTCAGGGACAGGGTTAGTTTTAGGGTTGGGGATAGGACTCGAATTAGGGGTAGGCATAGGGCTAGATGTAGGGTTAGATTTTGGTTTAGGTTAAGGGTTAGGGTTAGTGCTATGGCTCATTATGTTTTAGGGCTAAGGATAAAGTTAAGTGTAGTTTTACAATTAATCTTAGTGTTATTGCTAGGATAGGGTGAGCTTAGGCTTAGGGATACATTTAGAGTTATGGTTAATTCTAGGGTTAGGTCTATGGCTAGGGTTAGGGCTAAGGTTAGGACTAGTGTTTGGGTTATGGTAAGTGATAGGGTTAGAATAGGAATAGAGCTAGAGCTATAGTTAGAGTTAGTCTTAATCCTAGGGTTAGTGTTAAGTTTAGGGCTAAATTAGGGCTAGGAATATGTCTAGGATTGGTGTTAGGGTTAGGTCTAGAGTTAGGGCTATGTTTAAGATTAGGTTTAGGGTTAGGTTTAGTGGAAAGGATTGGGTTTAGGGCTAGGGCAATGATTAGAATTAGGTTTAGGTCTAGGGTTAGGTTTGTGTTAGAATTAAGGCTAGATTTGGGGTTAGGATGAGGGCTAGGTTTTGTGTTAGGGTTAGGGGAAGTTTTAGGGATAGGGATAATGTCAGGTTTAGGTTTACGGCTAGGGATAGTTATAGGGTTAGGTTCATGGCTAGGTCTTATGTTAGGTTTAGGGTAAGGCCCAGGTTAAGATTAAGGTGTACTTTTACGGTCAGGGTCAAGTTACGGTTTTGTGTTAGGTTAATTATTAGGATTACGGCTCAAATTAGCGTTAGGGTTAGAATTAAGGTTAGGTTTATGGATATGTTTAGGTTTAGGATTCAGGTTAAGATTAAGTTAATTGGTAGGGTTAGGGTTAGTGATAGGGTAAGGGTTAGGCCTAGGGTTAGCATTTGGTTTAGGGCTATTGTTAGGGTAATGAATAGCATTAGGTCTAGGGTTAGGGCTAGGGTTTTGGATAGGATTAGGGCTAGAGTTAGGGTTAGGGCTAGGCCTAGGGTTAGGGTTTGGTTTAGATTTAGGGTATAGGTTAAGTTTTGAGCTAGGGATAGTGTTAGGGTGAGGGTTAGGTTTAGGATTATGTCTAGGGTTAGATTTACAGTTAAGGTTAGGGTTAGTTTTAGGGTTAGGGCTAAGCTTATCTTTAGAGTTAGGTTAATGGATAGGGTTAGATGTCGGGTTAGATTTAGGGGTAGTTTTAGGTTTAGGGTTAGTGTTAAGGTTAGGGCTAAGATTATCATTTGAGTTAGGGTAATGGATAGGGTTAGATGTCAGGTTAGGGTAAGGGGTAGTTTTAGGTTTAGGGTTAGTGTTAGGGTTTGGGCTATATTTAGTGTTAGAGTAAGGGTTAGGGTTTTATCTAGGGTTAAGGCTATGATGAGAGTTAGGTTTAGGGTTAGGTCTAGGATTAGGTTTACAATTAGGATTAGAGCTAGGGTTATCCTTAGGGTTAAGGTTCAGTTTAGGGTAATGGATAAATTTAGAGATAGTATTAGGGCTAGTGTTAACATTATGATTAGGGCTAGGATTGGGATAAGGTTTAGGGATAGGGCTAGAGTTATGTTTAGGGTTCGGTTTTGGGTTTTATCTAGGGTTAGGTCTAAGGCGAGGGTTAGGGTTAGCATGAGGCTTAGGCTTACAGTAAGGGATAAGGTTAGGTTAAGGTTAGGGTTACACTTTGGGCTAGATTTAGGCCTAGGATTAGGGCTAGGTTTTGTGTTAGGTTTAGAGCTACTTTTAGTGCTATGGTAATGAAAGGGTTATTTTTACAGTTATGGCTTGGTCTAATGTTAGGTTTAGGTTTCGGTTATGGTCTGTGTTTGAATTAGGGTTAGGTTTAGGGCTAGAGCCAGAATTCGGATTGGTTAAGTCTAGAGCTAAGGTTAGTGTTTGGATTAGGTTAAGGGTTAGCATTTGAGCTAGGGCTAGTTTTTTTGTTTAGGTCTTGCTTAAAGATATGGCTAGATTTAGGATTAGGTTTAATGTAGGGCTAGTGTTAGGTTTAGGTTTAGATATAGGGTTATGGGTAGGGCTAGTGTTAGGGTTTGGTTTAGGTTCAGGGTCAGAATAAGGGTCAGGGTTAGTGTTAGAATTTGGGTTATTATTATAACAAGAATGAGGTCTAGGGTTAGGACTAGTAATAGGGTTAGGGTTTGGGTTAGAGTAAGGATTAGTTTTAGGACTAGGGTTAGCATTAGGGTTGTGGTTTGGCTAGGGTAAAATATAAGGTTAGAGCTAGGGTTTGAGCTAGAGTTCGGGTTAGGGTTAGGAATAGTGTTTGGGTTAGGGTTAGGGTGAAAGCTAGGGTTAGGTATCAGATTTGGGCTAGGTTTGTGTTATCATTAGGTTTAAGATTACAGCTAATGTATAATATAGGTTTATGATTAGAACTAGTTTTAGAATTAGGGTTAGGACCAGGTCTAGTGTTAGGTTAAGTTTTAGGTTTAGTGTGATGTTTAGAGGTAGGGTTAGTGTTAATGTCAGATAGAGGTTTAGGGGTAGTTGTTGGGTTAAGATTAAGACTCAAATTAGGGCTAGGCTTAGGGCTAAATATAAGGTTAGGGTTTGATTTAGGTAAAAGTTTAGGGTTAGTGTTATGGCTCAGTTTTGTTTTAGGTCTAAGCCTATGGTTAGGGCTAGTTTTCGGATTACATTAGGGTTAGGGCTAGTGTTAGGGTTAGGTTTAGTTTTAGAATTAGTGTTAGATTTAGAGTTAGATTTAGATCTAGGGTTAGGGCAAGGTGTAAGGTTAGGGCTAGCGTTATTCTAGGCAATGGCTAGGAATAAGATTATGGTGATTGGGTTAGAATTAGGGCTAGGGCTAGGGCGAGAGTTATAGTTAGTCTTAAAACTAGGATTAGGGTTAGGTATAGGATTAGGGCTAGGGTTAGTTTTAGGGTTAGTCCTAGGGTTAAGTTTAGGGCCAGGTTTAATGTTAAGCTATAGCTAGGGTTAGGGCTGCGGTTAATGGTAGGATTAGGGCTATGGTTAGGGTTATGGTTAGGAATAGTCCTAGGGTTATGTTTAGGCAAAGGGTTCAGCTTTGAGCTAGGGTTAGAACTAAGGTGAGGGTTAGGGTATGAGTTATGGCTAGGGTTAGGGTGAGGATTATGCTTAGGTTAGGTTTAGGCCTTGGATTAGGGCTAGGTTTGGTTTTAGGTTTAGGGTTTAGTGCTATGGTTAATGTAGGATCTAGGTTTCTAATTAGGGCTAGTTTTAGGGTTAGGAGTATGGCTAACTCTAGTGTTAAATTTAGATATTGGTTTAGGATCGGGTTTAGAGCTAGGTTTAGTGTTAGTGTCAGGGTCAATGTTCAAGTAAGTGTTAGGGTTACGGTGAAAGCTAGAATTAGGACTAGAGTTAGTTTTAGGGGTAGGGTTAGTGTTTGTTTTAAGTTAATGGTTATTGTTAGGGCTAGGACTAAGTTTTTATTTAGGTCTAGGCCTAGAGTTATCACTAGATTTAGGATTAGGTTTAGGTGTAGGACTAGTGTTAGGGTTAGGTTTAGGTATAAGTTTACTGGTAGGGTTAGTTTCAGGTTTTGGTTTAGGGTTAGAGTCAGGTTTAAACTTATAATTAGTGTTACGGTCAGAATAAGGGTGACATTTAGAGTTAGGTTTGGGGTTAGGGTTAGAGCTAGAATGAGGGCTAGGGTTAGGACTAGTGATAGGGTTAGTGTTTGGTTTAGGCTAAGTATTGGGATTAGGACTAGGTTTAGCATTATTCGTAGGTTTTGGCTTAGCGCAAGGGATTGTGTTAGAGTTAGGGTTAGGGCTACATTTAGGGTTAGGTTTAGGACTAGTGTTAGGGTTAGGGTTAAATCTAGTTAGGGCTCAGATTAGAGCTATTTTTGTGTTAGGGTTAGGGCTGTTTCCAATATAAGAACTAGGGTATTATTAGGGTTAGTTTTAGGGTTCAGGTTTGGGCTCGGTCTTGTGTTAGTATTAGCCTTAGGGTTAGGGTGATATATAGAGCTAGGGTTAGTGTTTGGATAAAAGTTGAGTCAGGGTTAATTTTAGGCCTAGGACTTGAATTAGAGCCTGGGTTATTGCTAGTTATAGTGGTAGGGTTTGGTATATTTTTAGGGCTAGACAAAGGCTCGGTTTTGTTTTAGGGCTAGGGCTAGGGTTATGGCTAGTTTTTGGATTAGCAATAGTGTTAGGGCTAGTGGTAGGGTGAGGTTTAGGCTTATGGTTAGGGTTACATTTAGCTTTATGGTTAGATTTAGGGTTAGGGCTATGGGTAGGTTTAGGGGTAAGGTTAGGGCTAGTGTGAGGGTTACAGTAACGGATAGGGTTAGAAATAGAAATAGGGCTATGGTTGAGAGTTAGACGTAGTCTTAGGGCTAGGGTTAGCGTTAGGGCCAAATTAGGGCTAGGATTAGCACTAGGATAAGTGTTATGGTTAGGCCTATGGTTAGGGCTAGGGTTAGGGTTAGTTTTAGAGGCAAAGATGGGTTTATATAGCTTGGTTCAGGACTAGCAAAAGGGTTAAAATTAGGGCTAGGGCTAGGGTGAGGGTTCTGGTTAGGATTAAGGCTAGGTTTAGGCCTAGGATGAGGGCTAGGGATTGTGTTAGGGTTATGGCTAAGATTAGGGCTAGGGCTAATATCAGGTCTAGGGTTAAATTTAGGGATAGTTTTAGGGTTTAGTTTATGGCTAGGTCTAATGTAAGGGTTAGCTTTATGGTAGGGGTCAGGTTTAGAACTGGGTGTATTATTAGGGTCAGAGTCTGGGTTAGGGTTGGTTTGGGTTAAGGTTTATGGTTAGGGCTCGAATTAGTGTTAGGGTTAGTGTTCAGTTTAGAGTAATGGATAGGGTTAGGTTTAGGGTTCAGTTTAAGTTTAGAGCAATATATAGGGTTAATGTTAGGGATAGGGTTAAGGTTAGGCCTAGTGTTAACATTTGGGTTAGGCTTATGTTTAGGGTAATGGATAGGGTTAGTGCTTGTGTTAGGGATTGTGTTAAGGTTAAGATTATGGCTAGGATTAAGGTTATGCTTAGGGTTGTTGTTAGGGTTAGGTTTAGGGTAAGTGTTAGGGTTTGAGCTAGGGTTAGGGCTAGCATGAGGTTTAGAATTAGAGTCACGGCTATGGTTAAGGTTAGGGTTAGGGTTAGAGATAGTGTTAACATTAGGGTTAGAGCTATGTTTAAAGTAATGGATAAAGTTAGATCTAGGATTTGGCTATGGTTACAGTTAGGATTTGGGCTAGGATTAGGGTTAGGTTAAGGGCTAGTGTTAGGCTTAGGGTAAGGGTTGGAGTTTGAGCTAGGGTAAGGGCTATGGCAAGCATTAAGGTAGGGTTTGGTTAGGTTAATGTTAGGGTTATGCTTAGGGCTAGGTTTACGGCTATGTTTTAATGTGAGGTTTATGGCTAGCATTAGGGCTATGGGTAATGTAAGAGCTAGGGTTATGGTTATGGCTAGTTTGAGGGTTAGGGTTATGGATAAATCCTGTGTTAGTGTTAGGTTTTGGGTTAAGATAAGGTTTAGAGCTAGGGTTTATGTTAGAGTAAGGGTCAGTGTTCAGGTTAGTATTGGATTTAGCGTTAGGGCCAGAATTAGAAATAGGTTTAGGTCTAGGGGTAGGGTTAGTCTTTGTGTTAGGTTAATGGTTGTTGTTAGGGATAGGGCTATGTTTTTGTTTAGGGCTAGGGCTAGAGTATTGGCTATATTTAGGATTAAGTTTAGGTCTAGTGCTAGCGTTACAGTTAGGTTTAGATATAGGTTTAGCCGTACGGCTAGTGTTAGGGTTTGGTTTAGGATTAGGGTCAGGTTTATTCCTAGGGTTAGTGTTAGGGTCAGAATAAGGGTCAGGGTTAGGGTTAGGCTTTGGGTTAGGGTTAGAGATAGAATGAGGTCTAGGGTTAGGACTAGTAATAGAGTTAAAGTTTGGGGCAGGCTAATGAATAGGGTTAGAACTAGGGTAGCATTAGGGTGAGGGTTTGACTTAAGGTAAGGGATAAGTTAAGAGCTAGGGTTAGGGTTAGGGTTAGGGCTAGGGTTAAAGTTAGAGTTAATGCTCAGATTAGGGCTAGGTTTTGTGTTAGGGTGGGCTATTGCTAATGTAAGAATTGGTTTTACGATTAGGGCTAGTTTTCTGGTTAGAGTTAGGGCTAGGTCTAGTGTTTGGGTTAGGTTTAGGGTTAAGGTGATATTTAGAGCTAGGGTTAGTTTCAGGTTTAGAGTCAGGGTCAATATTAGTTGTAGGTTAGGGTTAGGGCTAGGTGTAGCATTGGGATTTGTTTTAGGTTAAGGGTTAGGATTAGGGCTATAGCTCACTTTTGTTTGAGGGCTATGGCTAGGCTTAGGGCAAGTTTTCAAATTAGCATTAGGTTTAGGGCTCCTGTTAGGGTGAGGTTTAGGTTTAGGGTTAGGGTTAGATTTAGAGTTAGGGTTAGATCTAGGTTTATGGCTAGGCCTAAGTTTAGGGCTAGGTTTGGGCTAGGGTTAGGGCTAGGCTTTGGCTTATAGAAAGGGATAAGTTTAGAACTAGGGATAGGGCTAGGGTGAGAATTAGAGTTATTCATTGGGCTAGGGATATGGTTAGGATTAGGATTAGGGCTAAATTAGGAATATGATTAGAGCTAAAGTTAGTATTAGGGCTAGGCCTTGGTTTAGGGCTAGGGTTAGGATTAGGGTTAGGGTATGATATGATGTTATAGCTAGGTTTAGGCCTAGGGTGAAGGTTCAATTTAGGGTTAGGGCTAGTTTTCGGGTTAGGGTTAGGATTAAGGCTATGTTTATGGCCAGGACTAGGGCTACGGTTTTTGTTAGGGTTAGGTCTAGCATTAGGACTAGGGCTAAGGTCCAGTCTAGTGTTATGGTTAGAGATAGTTTTAGGGTTAATTTTATGGTTAGGTATAGTGTAAGGGTTAGGTTAAGGGTTAGGTTAAGTTTTAGATAGGGGTATTATTAGGGTCAGGAAGAAGGTTAGGGTTTGTTTAGGTTAAGATTTAGGTTTAGGGCTCAAATTAGCATTAGGTGTAGGTTCAGTGTTAGGGTAATGGATATTGTTAGGTTTAGGGTTCAGGTTAGGTTTAGGTAATAGTTTTAGAGTTATGGATAGGGTTATGGTTAAAGCTAGGGTTAGGGCTCAGAATAGGGCTAGGTTTTAGATTAGTTTAGGGTTAAAGTAGGTCTATGGCTAGTGTAAGAACTAGCATTATGATTAGGGCTAGATTTAGGGTTAGGGTTAGGTCTAGGTCTAGTTTTAGGATTAGGTTTAGTTTTAGGGTGATGATTTGAGATAGGGTGAGTGATAGGGTCAGAGTCAGGGTCACTGTCAGTTTTAGGCTTAGGGATAACATTCGAATTAGAGCTAGGGTTAAGGGTTGGTGTAGGTTTAGGTTTTGCATTAAGGTTAGAACAAGAATTAGGGCTAGGGATAATGTCAGGTATACAGTTACAGTTAGGTTGCGATTAGCATTAGGGCTATGGCTCAGTTTTGTTTTAGGTGTAGGGCTTGGGTTAGGGCTAGTTTTTGGATTAGCAATAGTGTTAGGGATAGTGATAGGGTGAGGTTTAGGCTTAAGTTAAGGGCTAGATTTAGAATTATGGTTAGATCTAGGATTAGGGCTAGGGTTAGGTCTAAGGTTAGGACTAGTATTAGGGTTAGGGTAACAAATACGGTTAGTACTAGAAGTAGGTCTAGCTCAAGAATAAGAGTTAGTCTTAGGGCTAGGGTTAGAGTAAGGGTTACATTTAGTGATAAATTAGGGCTAGGATTAGAGCTAGAATTACTGGTATGGTTAGGCCTAGTGTTAGGACTACGGTTAGGGTTAGTGATAGTGTTAGGGTTAGGGTTAGGGTTAGGGAAAGGGATGTGGTTATACCTAGGTTCAGAACTAGGGCGAGGGTTGAAATCAGGGATTGGGCTAGGGTGAGGATTCGGATTAGGATTAAGGCTAGGTTTATGGCTAGAATGAGGGCTGGTGTTTGTGTTAGGTTTAGGGCAAGAATTAGGTAGAGTGCTAATGTCAGGTCTATGGTTTGGTTAGGGATAGTGCTATGGTTAGTTTTATATCTAGGTCTAGGGTAAGGGTTAGGTTTAGGGTAAGGGTCAGGATTAGAGCTAGGTGTATTATTAGAGTCAGTGTGTTGTTGAGAGTTTGGTTTGGGTTATGGTTTAGGTTTAGTGCTCAAATTAACGTTAGTGTTAGTGTTAGGGTTAGGGTTAGAGTAATTGATAGGGTTAGGTTTAATGCTCAGGTTAGGTTTAGGTAATGGATAGGGTTAATGTTAGTGATAGGTTTAAGTTTAGGCCTAGGGTTAGCATTTGGGTTAGGCTTATGTTTAGGGTAATGGATAGGATTAGGACTAGGTTTATGGTTAGGATTAGGTCTAAGGTTAAAGTAGGGTTAGGGTTAGGCCTAGGGTTAGTGTTAAGGTTAGGTTTAGGGTAAGTGTTAGGGTTTGACTTATGGTTAGGACCAGGGCGAGGGTTAGGGTTAGTGTCAGGTCTTGGTTTAGGATTAGGGTTAAGTTTAGTGCTAAGATTAGCATTAGGGTTAGGTTTATGTTTAGGGTAATGGATAGATTTAGAGCTAGGGTTTGGTCTGAGTTATGGTTAGGATTAGGGCTAGGATTAGGGTTAAGGTTAGGTTAGGGCTAGGGTTATGTTTATGTTAAGGGTTAGTGTTTGACCTAGAGTTAGGGCTAAGGCGAGGGTTAGGGTTAGGGTTAGGGTTAGGTCTAGGTTAGGGTTAGGTTTAGGCTTAGGGCTAGGGTTAGGGCTAGGTTTTGTGTGAGGTTTTGGGCTAGCATTAGGGCTATGGATAGTGAATGAACTAGGGTTAGGGTTATGGCTAGGTCTAGTGTTAGGGTTATGGCTAGATTTGGGGTTAGCGTAAAGTTTAGAGCTAGGTTTGTGTTAGGGTAAGCATCATTGTTTGGGTTAGGGTTAGGTTTAAGGTTAGGGCCAGAATTAGGGCTAGGTTTAGGTCTAGGGGTATGGTTAGTTTTTGAGTTAGGTTAAGGGTTATTTTTAGGCCCAGGGCTAGGTTTTAGTTTAGGGCTAGTGCTATAGTTATGGCTATATTTAGGGTTAGGCTTTTTTCTAGGTCTGGTGTTAGGGTTAGGTTAGGTATAGGGTTACCTGTAGGGCTAATGATAGGGTTCGGTTTACGGTTAGGGTCAGATTTAAACCTAGGGTTAGAGTTAGGGTCAGAATAAGGGTCAGGGTTAGGATTAGAGTTTGGATTAGGGTTAGAGCTAGAATGAGGGCTAGATTTAGCATTAGTATTAGAGTTATGGTTTGCGGTAGGCTAAGGATTAGGGTTAAGACTAGGGGATCATTAGGGTGAGGGTTTGGCTTAGGGTAAGGGACAGTGTTAGAGCTAGGGTTGGGGATAGTATTAGGGTTAGGGATAGGGCTAGGGTTAAGGTTAGAGTTAGGTTTAAAGCTAGGTTTAGGTCTCAGACTAGGGCTAGGTTTTCTGTTAGGGCAGGGCCATGGCTAATTTAAGAACTAGAGTTCCAATTAGGTTATTTTTAGGGTTAGGTTTAGGGTTAGGGTGATGTTTAGGGCTAGAGTGATGTTTAGAGCTAGGGTTAGTGTTAGGGTCTGAGTCAGGGTCAGCATAAGTTCTTGAGTTATGATTGGGACTCAAATTAGTGCTAGGTTTAGTGCTAGGTATAGGGTTAAGGATTGATTTAGGGTAAGGTTTAGGGTTAAGCCAATGACTCAGTTTTATTTGAGTGCTAGGGCTAGGGTTAGGGCTAGTTTTCCAATTAGCATTAGGCATAGGGTTAGTTTTAGGGTGAGATTTAGGCTTAGAGTTAGGGTTAGATTTAGAGTTAGGATTAGATCTAGGTTTAGGGCTAGGGCAAAAGTTAGGGATAGGGTTGAGGCTAAGTTTAAGGCTAGGGTTTGGGTTATTTTAAGGGATGGGTTTAAAACTAGGGATAGGACTATAGTGAGATTTAGAGTTAGTCTTAGAGCTAGGGTTAGGGTTAGGTCAAAATTAGTACTAGGATTAGCGCTAGGATTAGTGTTAGGGCTAGGCCTTGTTTTAGGGCTAGGGTTAGGGTTAGGGTTAGGATTAGGCTAGGTTAAGTGCTAGGATTAGGGCTAGGTTTTGTGTTAGGGTTAGGGCTAGGATTAGGGCTAGGGCTAATGTCAGGTCTAGGTTTATGGTTAGGGTTAGTTTTAGGGTGAGGTTTATGGCTAATTCTAATGTAAGTGTTAGGTTGAAGGTTAGGGTCAGTTTTAGAGATAGGATTATTATTAAGTTCATATTAACAGTTATGGTTTGGATTAGGTTAAGGTGAAGGGTTATGGCTCTAATTAGCATTAGGGTTAGGGCTAAGGTTAGGGTAATGGTTATGATTAGGTTTAGGGTTCAGGTTAGGTTTAGGGTAATGGATAAATTTAGGGTTAGAGATAGGGTTAGGGTTATCCTAGAATTAGCATTAGGATTAGGGTTATGGTTAGGGTAATGGATACAGTTAGAGCTAGGCTTAGGTCTAGGTTTATGCTTAGGATTAAGGATAGAGTTAGGTTTAGGGTTAGGGCAAGTTTTAGGGTTAGGATTAGGTTTAGGGTAATGTTTAGGGCTAGGGCCAAGGTTAGGGTTAGGGTTAAAATGAGGTGTAGGTCTCAGATTAGGGCTATGCTTTGGGTTAGGTTAGGGCTAGGGTTAGGGCTATAGCTAATGTAAGAACTAGGGTTATGATTAGGGCTACTTTTAGTGTTAGGTTTAGGGCTATGTCTAGTTTTAGGGTTAGGTTTATTTTTAGGGTGATTTTAGAGGTAGGGTTAGATACAGGGTCAGAGTCAGGGTCAAGGTTAGTTTTAGGGTTAGAATAGGACTGAAATTAGGGCTAGGGTTAGGGAAAAGTGTTGGGTTAAGTTTTGGTTTACGTTAAAGTTTAGGGTTAGGGCTGTGGCTCGGTTTTGTTTTAGGGCTAGAAGTATGTTAGTGCTAGTTTTAGGATTAGCGTTAGTGTTAGGGCTAATGTTAGTGTGAGTTTTATGGTTAGGTTTAGGGTTAGATTTAGAGTTATGGTTAGATCTAAGATTAAGGCTATGGCTAGGGTTAGGGATAAGGTTAGGGCAAGTGTTAGGGTTATGGTAAGGGATAGGATAGGAACTAGAATAGGGCTAGGGTGAGAGTTGGAGTTAGTCTTAGTGCTAGAGTTAGGGTTAGGGCTAAATTGGGGCTAGGATCAAGTCTAGGGTGTTTTGTAGGTTTAGGTATAGGGCTAGGGTTAGGGTTAGGCTTAGGGGAAGGTATGGGGTTATAGCTTGGTTCAGAACTAGGGCGAGGGATAAAATTAGGAATAGGACTAAGTTAGGGTACAGGTTAGGATCAAGGCTAGGTTTAGGGCTAGGATGAGGGCTAGTGTTTGTATTAGGGTTATGGCAAGTATTAGGGATAGGGCTAATATTATGTCTAGGTTTATGGTTAGGGATAGTTTTAGGGTAAGGTTTATGGCTAGGTCTAGTGTCAGAGTTAGGTTTAGAGTAAGGTTCAGGTTTATAGCTAAGGGTATTAAAATGGTCAGGGTCAGGTTTTGGGTTTGGGTAGGTTAAGGTTTAGGGTTAGGACTCAAATTAGCGTTATGGTTAGAGTTAGAGTTAGGGTAATGGATAGGGTTAGGTTTATGCTTCATGTTAGGTTTAGGGTTCAGATTAGGTTTAGGGTAATGGATAGGGTTAGGGTTAGGCCTAGAGTTAGCATTAGGGTTATGGTTATCGTTAGGGTAATTGATAGGGTTAGAGCTAGTGTTAGGGACAGAGTTATGGTCAGGATTATGGCTAGAGTTAGGTTTAGGGTTAAGGCTAGGGTTAGGGTTAGGTTTAGGGTATGCTTTAGGGTTTGAACTAGGGTTAGTGCTAAGGCTAGGGTTAGGTTGAGGGTTAGGACTAGGGTTAAGGTTATGGTTAGGGTTAGGGTTAGTATTATGTTTAGGTCTAGGGTTATCATTAGGTTTAGGGTAATGGACAGGATTAGATGTCAGGTTAGGGTTATGGTTAGGTTTAGTATTAGGGTTAGGGTTAGATTTAGGGTATGATTAGGGTTTGAGCTAAGTTTAGGACTATGGCAAGGATTATGTTTAAAGTTAGGTCTAGGGTTAGGTTTATGGTTAGGGTTAAGGTAATGAGTGTGGTTAGAGCTAGGGTTAAGGCTAGGGTTAAGTTTAGGATTAGGGATACGGTTAAGGTTAGGCTTAGGTTTAGGGTAAGTCTTATAGTTAGGTTAAGGGTAAGGGACAGAGATTGAGTAAGGGTTAGGGCTACGTAGAATTTTCGGGTTAGAATCACAGCTAGGGATAGAGTTAGGGTAAGTGTTAGGGCTAGGATTTGGGTTAGGGTTTGGGCTAGGGTTATGTTTAGGGTAAGGATGAGGGGATGAGCTAGAGTTAAGGTTAGGGCTAATCGAGGGTTAGGTTCAGTGTTAGTTCTAGGGATAGGATTATGGTAGGTTTAGGGTTAGGGTTAGGGTTATGGCTACGGTTAGCATTAGGATTAGGATTAGGGTTAGGGTAATGATATGGTTATATATAGGTTTAGATATAGGGTTAAGGTTAGATTTAATTTTAGGGTTAGGGTCAAGGCTATGATTATGTTTAGGATTATGGTATGGGTTAGAGTTTGAGCTAGCATTAGGGCTATGGCGAGTGTTAGGTTTAGGGTTAGGACCAGGATAAGATTTTTTTTTTTTGTTAGGGTTAGGGTTAGTGTTATGGCTAGGGTTATCAATAGGGTTAGGATTAGTGTTAGGGTAATGGGTGGTTTAGAGCTAGGTTTAAGTCTACGATTAAGGTTAGGATTAGGGCTAGGGTTAGTTTAAGAGTTAGCGATAGGTCTAAGTTTATATTTAGGGTAAGGGTTAGGCTTCAAGCTAGGTTTATGACTAAGGCTAGGGTTAGGATTAGGGTTAGGGCTAGAATTAGCGTTAGGAGTAGGCTTAAGTCTAGGTTTAATCCTAGGATTTGCTCTAGGTTTTGTGTTAGGTTAAGGTGAAAGGATAGGGCTATGGATAATGTGAGAGTTAGGGTTATGATTTGGGCTAGTTGTAGGGTTAGGGTTATGGCTAGGTCTAGTGTTAGGTTTTTGTATTTTTGGTTAGGGTCAGGTTTAGAGGTAGATTTACTGTTAAAGTCAGGGTCAGTATTTGGTTTAGAGTTAGAATTAGGTTTAGAGCAAGAATTAGGACTAGGTTTAAGTCTAGGAGTAGGTTTAGTGTTTGGGTTAGGTTAAGGGTTATTGTTAGGGCTAGGTTTTTGTTTAGGTCTAGGGCTAGAATTAAGACTAGATTTAGAATTAGTTTTAGGTCTAGAATTAGTGTTAGTTTTTGGTCTAGATTTAGGGTCAGGTTTAGACCTAGGGTTAGTGTTAGGGTCAGAATAAGGGTCAGAGTTTGCATTAGTGTTTGGGATAGAGTTAGTGCTAGAGTGAGGGCTACAGTTAGGACTATTAATAGGGTTAGTGTTAGTGTAATGGGTAATTTTAGAGCTAGTTTAGGGCTAGGGTTAAGGTTAGAATTAGGGCTAGGGTTAGATT
Organism: Marmota marmota marmota; assembly: GCF_001458135.2. Classification (NCBI taxonomy): domain Eukaryota; kingdom Metazoa; phylum Chordata; class Mammalia; order Rodentia; family Sciuridae; genus Marmota; species Marmota marmota. The sequence goes on along the minus strand of NW_026005608.1, from coordinate 500,326 downwards.
CAGAGTTAGGAATAGGTCTAAGTTTATATTTAGGGTAAAGATTAGGCTTTGAGCTAAGGTTAAGACTAAGACTAGGGTTAGGATTAGGGTTAGGGCTAGGGTTAGGGTTAGGGTTATGCTTAAGGCTAGGTTTAGGCCTAGGATTCACTCTACATTTTGTTGTAGGTTAAGGTGTAAGGTTAAGGCTACGAGTAATGTAAGAGCCAGGGTTATAATTAGGGGTAGTTGTAGGGTTAGGGTTATAGCTAGGTGTAGTGTTAGGTTTAGGTTTTCATTTAGGTTCAGGTTTAGAGATAGATTTAGTGTTAAGGGAGGGTCAGTGTTCAGATCAGAGATAGAGTTAACATTAAAGCCAGGATTAGGATTAGGTTTATGTCTAGGATTAGGTTTAGTCTTTGTGTTAGATTAAGTTTTATTGTTAGGGCTAGGCCTAGGTTTTTTTCTTAGGTCTAGGGCTAGAATTAAGGCTAGATTTAGGATTATGTTTATGTCTAGGGAGTGTGATAGGGTTAGGCTTAGGTGTAAGTATTGGTAGGGCTGGTGTTAGGGTTTGGTCTAGGGTTAGGGTCAGGTTTAGACCTAGGGTTAGTGTTATGGTCAGAATAAGGGTCAGGGTTAGGGTTAGGGTTAGGGTTTGGGTTATGGTTAGAGCTAGAATGAGGGCTAGGTTTAGGACTATTAATTGAGTTACATTTTTTGTTAGCCTTAGGATTAGGGATAAGTCTAGGGTTATCATTAGGATTAGCATTTTGCTAACGGTTAGGGATAGGGTTAGAGCTAGTGTTAGGGGTAGCATTTGGGGTAGGGTTGAAGCTAGGTTTAGGGCTCAGTTAGGGCTATATTTTCTGTTAGAGTTAGGGATAAGGTTAGGGAAATGGCTAATGTAAGAATGAGGGTTAAAATTAGGGTTCTATTTAGGTTTAGTTTTAGGGGTTAGACCTCTAGTGTTAGAGTTAGTTTTAAGGTTATGTTGATATTTAGAGCTAGGATTAGTTTTAGAATATGAGTCAGGGTCAGAGTTCGTTTTAGGGTTAGGGTTAGGACTCAAATAAGGGCTAGGGTTACTGTTAGGGTTCAGTTTAAGGTTAGAGTGGTGTTTAGGGCCTGGGTGAGTGTTAGGATATGAGTCAAGGTCAGGGTTAGTTTAAGGTTAGGTTTCGAGTAATGAACACAGATAGATATAGGATTAGGGTTAGGGTTAGATTTCAGTTTAGGGTTAGGGTTAGGGCTATGGTTATGTTTAGGTTTATGGTAAGGGTTAGGATTTGAGCTAGGGTTAGAGCTATGGTGAGTGTTACATGTAGGGTTATGTCTAGGGGTAGTTTACTAGTTTATGTTAGGGTTAGCGTTAGGGTTCGGGCTAGAATTATCAATAGGTTTAGTGTTAGAGTTAGGGTAATGGGTAGGTTTGGAGCTAGGTTTAGGGCTAGGGTTAAGTATAGGGTTAGGGCTAAGGTTAAGGTTAGAGTTAGGGATAGGTCTAGGTCTATGTTTAGGGTAAGGGTTAGGTTTTGAGCTATTGTTAGGGTTAGGTTTAGGGTTAGGGTTAGGGTTTAGCTAGGTTTAGGTCTCGGATTAGGGCTAGTTTTTGTGTTAGGTTTAAGGCTAAGGTTAGGAAAATGGCTAATGTAAGAACTAGGATTACAATTACGGTTAGTTTTAGAGTTAGGGGTAGGGGTAGTTTTAGTGTTAGGGTTAGGGTGATATTTATAGCTATGGTTAGTGTTAGGATATGAGTCATGGTCATGGTTAATTTTAGGGTTAGGGTTAGGACTCGAATTAGGGCTAGGGTTACCGTTAGGGTTTGATTTAAATTTAGGGTTGTGTAGAGATTAGGTGAGTGTTAGGATATGAGTCAGAGTCAAGGTTATTTTGAAGGTTAGAATTAGGACTCGAATTAGGGCTAGGGTTTGATCTAGGTGTAGTGTTAGAATTTGGTTTAAGTTAAGGTTTAGGTTTTGGCCTCTTGCTTATTTTTCTTTTAGTGCTATGGTTAGGGTTAGGACTAGTTTTATGATTAGCATTAGGGTTAGGGCTAGGGCTATGGTTTGGGTTAGGATTAAGGCTACGTTTAAGGTTAGGATTAGGTCTAGGTTTTGTATTAGGTTTAGGGCAAGAATTAGGGCTAGGGCTAATATTCGGTCTATGGTTACAGTTAGGGATAGTTTTAGGGTTAGGTTTAGAGAAATGGTCAGGCTTAGAGCTAGGGGTATGATTAGAGTCAGGGTCAGGTTTGGGGTTTGGGTTAGGTTAAGGTTTAGGTTTAGGGCTCAAATTATCATTAAGGTTATAGTTAGAGTTAGGGTAATGGACAGGGTTTAGGTTTAGGGTTCAGGTTAGGTTTAGGGTAATGGATATGTTTAGGTTTTGCAATAGGTTTAGGGTTAGGCCAAGGGTTAGCATTAGGGTTAAGGTTATCATTAAAGGTAATTTATAGAGTTAGAGCTAAGGTTAGGGCTAGGGTTATGATTAGGATTAGGGTTAGAGTTAGGGTTGTGGTCAAGTTTAGGACTAGGTTTAGGGTTAGGATTAGGATAGGGGTACAGTTTATGGTTTGAGCTAGGGTTAGTTCTAGGGCTAGGGTTAGGTTTAGGGATATGGTTATGGTTAGTGTTAGAGTTAGGGCTAGGGTTAACATTAGTTTTAGGGTAATTGATAGGATTAGATTCCAGGTTAGAGTTAGGGTTAATTTTAGGGTTAGGTTAGGGTTAGGGTTAGGATAAGGATTAGGATTTGAGCTAGGGTTAGGGTTAGATTTTGGGTTAGGTTTCAGTTAGTTCTAGGGTTAGGTTTATGTTTGGAGTTAGGGTAGGTTTAGGTTTAAGTCTAGGTTTATCATTAGGGTTAGGTTTAGGGTTGGGTTATGGGTAGGGTTCGATCTAGAGTTAGGGCTAGGGTTAAGTTTAGGATTAGGGCTAGGGTTAAGGTTAGAGTTAGGCCTTGGGCTAGTGTTATGGTTAGGTTAAGGGTAAGGGTTAGGAATCAAGCTAGGGTTAGGGCTAGTTTAAGGGTTAGGTTAAAGTCAGGGCTAGGGTAGGGTTAAGGATAGGGATAGGGATAGGTTTAGCATTAGGTTTAGGGTTATGTTTAGGGTAATGGATAGAGTTAGAGCTAGGGTTAGGGTGACATTTAGGGTTTGGGCTAGGGTTATGTTTAGGGTAAGGTTTTGGGTTTGAGCTTGGGTTAGGTCTAGGAAGAAGGTTAGGGTTAGTGTTAAGGCTAGGTTTAAGTTTAGGGTTATGCTTAGGGTTAGGTTTAGGACTATAATTAGGGCTAGGTTTTGTGTGAAGTTTAGGGCTAGTGTTAGGTTTATGGGTAATCTAAAAGCTAGGGTTATGGTTATGGCTATTTTTAGGGTTATTCTAGTCTTAGGGTTAGTTTTGGGGTTAGGATAAGATTTAGAGTTAGGGTTTGTGTTAGGGTAAGGGTCAGTGTTCAGGTAGGGTTAGTTTTAGGGTTACAGCCATAATTAGGACTAGGGTTAAGTCTAGGGTGAGTTAGTGTTTGGGTTAGGTTAAGGGTTATTGTTAGATTGAGGGCTAGAGTTATAGCTATATTTAGGATTAGATTTAGGTCTAGGGCTAGTGTTAGTGTAGATTTAGGTATAGGTTTACCTATAGGGCTAGTGTTATGTTTTGGTTTAGGGATAGGATCAGGTTTAAACCAAAGGTTAGTGTTAGGGTCAGAATAAGGGTCATGGTTAGGGTTAGAGTTGGTTAAGTTTAGAGCTAGAATGAGGGCTAGGGTTAGGACTAGTAATAGAGTTAGGGTTTGGGGTAGACTAAGGATTAAGGTTAGGACTAGGGTAGCAATAGGGTGAAGGTTTGACTTAGTGTAATGGATAAGTTTAGAGCTAGGACTAGGACTAGGGCTAGGGTTAGGGTTATGGTTAGGGTTAGGATTAAGGCTAAGATTAGGGCTAATGTCATGTCTTGGGTTAGATTTAGGGATAGATTTAGGGTTATGATTATGGCTAGGTATAATATAAGGTTTAGGTTAAGGTTATAGTGTATGGTTTAGAGTTAGGGATATGATTAGGGTCAGATTCAGGGTTATGGTTTGGGTTAGGTTAATGATTAAGTTTAGGGCTCAAATTAGCTTTAGGTTTAGGGTTAGGGTTATGGATATGGTTAGGTTTAGGGTTCAGGTTAGGTTTAGGGTAATAGATAGGTTTAGGGTTAGGAATAGGTTTAGGGTTATTCTAGAGTTAGCATTAGGGTATGGTTAGGGTTAGGGTAATGGATAAGCTTACGGCTAGGGTTAGGGCTAGGGTTATGGTTTTAATTAGGGCTAGGGTAATGTTTAGGGTTAGGGAACTTTTTGGTGTTAGGGTTAGTTTTAGGGTAAGGGTTAGGGCTAGGGTTAAGGTTATGATTAGGGTTAAAGGTAGTGTTAAGTCTCTGATTAGTGCTTGTTTGGTGGATAAATTAGGGCTAGAATTAGGTCTAGGGTCTTTGTTAGGGTTAGGCCTAGTGTTATGCTTAGGTTTAGGTTTAGAGATAGGGTCAGTTTTAGGGGATGAGATGGTATTATAGTTAGGTTTAGGGCTAGGTAGAAAATTAGAATTATGGTTAGGGCTAGGATTATGGTTTTGGTTATTAATAAGGCTAAGTTTAGGACTAGATTGAGGGCTAGGGTTTATTTTAGGGTTATAGCAAGAATTGGGGCTAGGGTTAGTGCCGGTCTAGGGTTATGGTTAGACACAGATTTAGGGTTAGGTTTATTGCTAGGTATAGTGTAAGGGTTAAGTTTAGAGTAAGGGTCAGGTTCAGAGCTAGGTGTATTATTAGGGTTAGGGTCAGGTTTAGGGTTTAGTTTAGGTTAGGATTTAGGGTTAGGGCTTGAATTAGCATTAGGTTAGGGTTAAGGTAATGAGACTGTTAGGTTTAGGGTTTAGCTTAGGTTTAGGGTAATTGATAGGGTTAGAGTTAGTGATAGGGTCAGGGTTAGACCTAGGGTTAGCATTAGGGTGAGGGTTATGATTAGGGTAATGGATAAGGTTAGAGCTAGGGTTAGGGCTAGGGTTATGGTTACTATTAGGCCTAGAGTTAGGGTTAGGGTTAGGCTTAGGGATAGGGTTAGGTTTTGGGTTAGGGTATGGTTTAGGGATTGAGCTAGGGTTAGTTTGCACTAGGGCAAGGGTTAGGTTTAGGATTATGTCTATGTTAGAGTTACAGTTAGGGTCTGAATTACTTTTAGTGTTAGGGCTAGGGTTATCATTAAGTTCAGTGTATTGGATAGGGTTAAATGTCCGGTTAGGTTAGGGTTAGGATTAGGGTTAGTTTTAAGGTAATGGTTAGGGTTTGAGCTATGGTTAGGTTAGGGTAATGGATAGGTTTAGGGGTTGTGATAGGGTTAGGGTTTGGCCTAGAGTTAGCATTAAGTGTAGGGTTAGGGCTAGTTTTAGGATTAGTGTTAGGGTTATGGCCAGTGTTAGGGTGAGGTTTAAGCTTAGGGTTAGGTGTAGATTTAGAGTTAGGTTTAGATCTAGGGTTAGGACTAGGGCAAAAGTTAGGTCTCGGGTTTGGGCTAGGGTTAGGGCTAGGTTTTGGGCTATGACAAGTGATAGGTTTAGAAATATTAATAGAACAAGGGTGAGAGTTAAATTTAGCCTTAGGGCTAGAGTTAGGGTTACATTTAAGGTTAGGGCTAAATTAGGGCTAGAATCAGGGCTAGGTTTAGTAGGGTAAGGGCTAGGTTTAGGTCTAGGATTAGTTTTAGGGTTAGGTTAGGTAAGGTATGATGTTACAGCTAGGTTTAGGGCTAAGGCAAGGTTTAAAATTAGGATTGCAACTAGGGTTAAGTTTAGGGTTAGGATTAAAACTAGTGTTAGTCCTAGGATTAGGGCTACAGTTTGTGTTAGGATTAGGGCTATCATTAGTACTAGGTTTAATATCAGGTCTATGGTTATGGTTAGGGATAGTTTTAGGGATAGGTTTATGGCTAGGTATAGTGTAAGGTTTAGGATGAGGGTTAGGGTCAGCATTAGAGGTAGGGGTATTATTAGGGTCAGGGTCATGGTTAGGGTTTGGTTTAGGTTAAGGTTGAAGTTTAGGGCTCAAATTAGCATTAGAGTTAAGGTTATAGTTAGGGTAATGGATATGGTTAGGTTTAGGTTTCAGGTTATGTTTATGGTAATGGATAGGTTAGGGTTAGGGATAGTGCTAGAGTTAGGCCGGGGGTTTGAGCTAGGGTTAGGGCTAGGATTATGGTTAAGTTTAGGGCTAGGTTTAGGATTAGGTTTAAAGATAGTGCAAGGGTTAATGTTAGGGTTAGGTTTAGGGTAAGGGTTAGGGCTAGGTTTAGGGTTAGTGTTAGGGTCAAAGCTATGGTTGGGTCTCAGATTAGGGCTAGGTTTTGGATTATGTTAGGGCTAGTGTTAGGGATACAGATAATGTAAGAACTAGGGTTATGATTAGGGCTAGTTTTAGAGTTACCATTAGGGCTAAGTCTAGTTTCAGGGTAGGTTTAGGTTTAGGATGATGTTTTGAACTAGGGTTAGTGTTAGGGTCAGAGTCAGGATCAGGGTTTGTTTTAGGGTTAGGGATGGGACTCGAATTAGGGGTAGGCTTAGGGCTAGATGATGGGTAAGAATTTGGTTTAGGTTAAGGTTTAGGCTTAGTGCTATGGCTCGATTTTGTTTTGGGGCTAAGGCTAAAGTAAAGGGTAGTTTTACAATTAGCATTAGTGTTATTGCTAGTGATAGTGTAAGTTTAGGCTTAGGGGTAGATTTAGGGTTATGATTAATTCTAGGGTTAGAGCTGTGGCTAGGGTTAGGGCTAGTGTTTGGGTTATGGTCAGGCCTAGGGTTAGAACTAGGAATAGGGATAGGGCAAGAGTTAGAATAGTCTTAGGGCTAGGGTTAGGGTTAGGTGTAGGGGAAGGGATGCCTGTTTGATTTCCACCTCCATTACCCATATAGGTCAAAATGAAGTGAAACCTTAAAATACAAAGTGTTCATGATAACAAACCATTGATTCAAGAAGGCCCAAACTTTGAGGCACACTAAGGCTAGATGAATCCTGCCCAGTATCAAAGAAATTTGTACAAAACCAACTCACTCTAACATTACCTCTAACCCTAGCCCTAGCCTTATCTCTAAACCTAACGCTAACACTAACCTGATTAGAGAACCATTGATCCTAGAAGTCCCACACTTGGGAGCTTTGTGGGGCAAGCTAAGTAATGAATTCTATGCAGCATCAAACGAATCTGACCAAATAATTATGGGAGGTATTTCAGTATATGCATATTTCCCTGTTTTCTCCTTGGATATAGTTGTTTTTGCATGCTTAAACTTAGGCCTACTTTCACAAGGAACATACCAGAGTCCCTACAGAGAACTGATGGAGTGTGTGAAGTTTCAAGAAGCACAAACACTGTTTGATTTTCAGCTCCATATAGGTCAAAATGAAGTGAAATCTTAAAATACAAATTGTTCCTGACAGCAAACCTGTGAACGGAGAAGGCCTAAACCTGTGGAACACAGTAAATCTAGCTATAAGATGAATCTTGCCAAGTATCAGAGAATTTTGAATAAAACTAACTCTAACTCTAACACTAGCTCTAACCCTAACCGTTTCCCTAACCCTAACTTTTTTATGGACCCTTTGACCATAGACGTTCCAAACCTGGGCAGCCTAGTAGGGTAAGCTAAGGGATGATTGCTGTGCAGTATCAAAGAAATCTGAAAAAATAATTGATGGAGTATATCAGTACATGCATATTTCCCTGTTATCTCCCAAAGGACTCTTGGATAAAGTTGTTTTTACATTTTACAGCTTAGGCCTACTTGCACAAGGACAAACAAGAGATTGCCCACAGAAAATTGATGGAGTGTGAACTTTCAAGCAGCTAGAACCAACGCTGTTTGATTTCCAGCTCCATTTCCTTTTACCTGTATAGGACAAAATGAACTGAAACTTTAAAGTACAAAATGTTCCTTACAGAGAACCATTGAACATAGGAGGCCCAAACATGTTGAGTATAGTAAGGCTGGAAAAAAATGAATCCTGCCCTGTATCAAAGAAATTTGAACAAAACTAACTCTAACCCTAATACTAGCTCTAACACTAGCCCTAACACTAACCTTAACACAAACCCTAACCTGTTTAAAAAATGGTTATCCTAGAAGTCCCAAACTTGGGGATCCTAGTGGTCTAAGCTATCAGATGAATCCTATGCAGTATCAAAGAAATATGACCAAATAATTAGGGTGCTATTTCAGTTCCTGCATATTTCTCTGTTTTCTGTAAAAGGGCTCTCGGATAAAGTTGTTTTTGCCGTCTCCATCTTAAGGCTACTTTCACAAGGAATAAACCAGAGAGTTCCCACAGAGAACTGATTAAGTGTCTGAAGTTTTAAGTAGCTAGCACCAACCCGGTTTGATTTCAACCTCCATTTTCATTTACCTATATGGGTCAATATGAAGTGAAACCTTAAAATACGGAGTGCTCCTGATAGCAAACCATAGAAACAAGAAGGCCCAAACCTGGGGAGCATATTAAGGCTAGGTAAAAGATGACTCCTTCCAAGTATCAAAGAAATTTGAACAAAACTTACTCTCATCCTAACACTACATCTAAAACTAGCCCTAAACCTAAACCTAACACTAACCCTAACCTGATTAGAGAACCATTGATCCTAGAAGTCCAATATTTGGAGAGTTTTGTGGGGCAAGCTAAATAATGAATCCTATGCAGTATCAAACAAATCTGACAAAATAATTATGGGAGGAATTTCAGTGCATGCATATTTCCCTGCTTTCTCCTAAAAGGTTCTCTGATAAAGTTGTTTTTGCATGCTTCAGCTTAGGACTACACTCACAAGGAACATACTACAGTGTCCCCACAAAGAATTGAGGGTATGTGTGCAGTTTTAAGGAACTAGCATAAACCCTGTTTGATTTCCAGGTCTATTTCCATTTACTCCTATAGGTCAAAATGAAGTAAAATGAAAATGTTAACTTTTCCTGACACCAAACAGTTGGACCCAAAGACATAAACCTGGGGAACAGAGTAAGGTTAGTTAAAGATGAATCCTGTATTGTATCAAAGAAATTTGAATTAAGTAACTCTAACCCTATCACTACCTCTAAACCTAGCCCTAATGCTAACCTTAAACATTAACATAGCTCTATCCCTAACTATAGCTTTAACCCTAATTTTAACTGTAACCATTGCCCAAACCCTAGCTCTAACTCTATCCATTAGCATAACCCTAACCCTAACCCTAATGGTAACTGTAGCCCTAACCTTAACCTTTACCCTATACCTGCTCTAACCCTAACCCTGCCCTAGACCTAAACCTAGCTCAAACCCTAAAACTTACCCTAAACCTACCCCTAACTCTAAGCCTAAACATAGCCCTAACTCTAACTCTAGCCCTAATCCTAACCATAAACCTAGTCCCAACCCTAGCTGTAATCCTATCCATTACCCTAAACGTAAGCCTAACCCTAATGATAACAATAGGACTAAACCTAACCATATAGCTATCCCTAACACTATTCAAAACCCTAAACCTAACCTGAACCCTAAATCTAACCTGATCCATTACCCAAAAACCTAATGTTAATTCGAGCCTTAACCCTAGACCTTAACCTAAACCAATCCCTACTCTGACCCTGACCCTAATAATACACGTAGCTCTGAACCTGACCTTTACCCTAAACCTAAACCTTACATTAGACCTAGCCATAACCTAACCCTAATACTATCCTTAACCATAATACTAGACCTGACATTAGCCCTAGCCCTAATTCTAGCCCTATCCCTAACACAAACCCTCATTCTAGCCCTAAACCTAGCCTTATTCCTAAACTGTACCCTAACCCTAGTGCTAATACTAGCCTTAATTTAGCCCTAACCCTAAACCTACTCCTAACCCTAGCCAAAAGAATAACTCTACCTTTAGTCCTAGCCCTATTTCTAGTTCTAACCCTAGTGTTACTGTAACCTTAACACTAGCCTTAAACTTAGCGCTAATCCTAGCCCTAGCCCTAAATCTAGAACTAACCATAACAAAAAATCTAAGCCTAAACCTCAGCCTACCAGTAGCCCTAACACTATTGCTTATCCTAAAGCTATCCCTAACCTTAGCCCTATCTCTAAAACAAAACTGAGCCATAGCACTAACCCTAACCCTAGACCTGACATTAGCCCTATCTCTAATTCTTACCCTAACCCTAACACAAACCCTAACCCTACACCTAGCCTTAACCACAGCCCTAATTCAAGTCCTATCCATAAACCTAAAGGTAACATTGATCCTGTCTCTGACCCTAACACTAACCCTATCTCTAATCATCATTGTGAACCTAAACCTATCCTTAAAACTAGACCTAGACTTAACACTAACCCTAAAACTAGCCCTATTCGTAACTCCAGATCTTACATTAGACATAGTGCTACACTAGCCCCAACCTAACCCAAAACCTAGCCCTAATCCGAGCCCTCACCCTAGCTTTAATACTAACCCTACCTTAACTCAGCCCTTAACACTTAACCTAAACTTAACCCTAAACCTAAACCTGACCTAACCTAAAAACTAACCTGAACCATAGCCTTAATCTTAACCATAACCCTAGCCCTAACCCTAGCTTGAATATTATCCATTACCCTAACCACAACCCTAACCAAATTCTAACCCAAGGCCTAACCCTAATCATAGCCATAACCTAACCATAAACCTAGCCCTATCTGTAGCTCTAATCCTATGCATTAGCCTAACCATAACCCTAACTGAATTCTATACCTAGTCCTAACCCTAACTCTATCACTAACCCTAACCCTATCCATCACCCTAAAACTAACCTGAATACTAAACCTAACCATAATCATTATGCTAACCCTAACCCTAACCCTAATGCTTATTTGAGCCCTAAACATCAACATAATGCTAACCTTAAAACTAGCTCTAATTGGAAACCTAGTTCTTACATTAGCCATAGCCCTAATGCTAACACAAATCCTAGCCTTAATCCAAGCCTTAACCCTAGTTTAAACCCAAACCATAGCCCTAAACCTAACCCTAACATAAACTCTAACCCTACTTCTAAAACTATCCCTTACCCTAAGCCAAACCCTCACCCTAATGCTACCCTAGTCCTAACACTAATCCTTAGCCTACCCCAAACCCTAACTCTATTACTAGTCCTAACCCTGGCCCTCATTCTAGCTCCATCCCTAACCCAAACCCAAACCCTGACCCTGACCCTTATTTTGGACCTAACACTAACCCTAGTTCTAAACCTGACCCCAACCCTAAATGGAACCCTAACAGTACCCCTACCGGTAAAACTATACCTAAACCTAACCATAACACTAGCACAGAACCAAACCTAATCCTAAATAGAGTCATAAATATAGCCCTAGCCCTAAAAAATTCTAGCACTAGCCCTAACAATAACCCTTAACCTAATGCAAAGACTAACCCTATCCCTAGAATCAATGCTAGTTCTAATTCTGGCCCTAACACTAAACATAATTCTAACTCAAACAGTGATCCTTACCATAACCCAAACCCTAGCTCTAAAACTTATCCTAACCCAAAACGTAACCCTAACACTAGATTTATCCATAACCCTAACCCTAAATCTAGTCTTAAACATAATCCTAGCTCTTACATTACCCATAGCCCTAATGCTAGCCATAAACCTCCCACAATACCTAGCAATTATCCTAGTCCTAAACCTAGCCCTAATTTTAACCATAACTGTAACCCTAGATCTAACCCTAACCATAACACTTGCCCTAGCCCTAATCTAGTTCTAATGCTAACACTTACCATAAACCTAACCCTAACATTAACCCTAGGCCTAACCCTATACTAGCCCTAATCCTAACCTTAACCCTAGCCCTAACCTTAGCTCTAACCCTATCCATTACCCTAAAGATAAGCCTAACTTAAATGCTAATCCTAGGCCTAAAGCTAACCCTATCCCTAACACTAACCTTTTTCATTACTCTAACCTAACTTGAACCCGAAACCTAACCCTATCCATTATCCTAACCCTAACACTAACACTAATCAAGCCTTAACCCTAAACCTTAATCTAAACCAAATTCTACCTGGACCCTGACCCTAATAAAATACCTAGCTCTAAACCTGACCTTTATCCTAAACCTAATTCTTATCCTAAGCCTAGCCACAACCTAACCCAAAAACTAACCCTAACCATATACCTAGAACTGACATTAGCCATAGCCTTAATACTAGCCTTAACTCTAATACAAACCCTAGCCCTCATCCTAGCCTTAATACTAACCTGAACCTTAACCCTAGCCCTACCCCTGAAATTAACCCTCGCATTAGCCCTGAATCTAGCTATAATCCCATCCTTTCCCCTAACTGTAACCCTAACACTAACCCTAACCCTAAATCTAGCCCTACCATAAGCCTAACCCTAACACTAACCCTAGCGCTAATCCTAGCCCTAATTTAGCCCTAACCCGAGGCCTAAACTAACTCTAACACTCGCCCTAGACCTATTTCTAGTTCTAACCATATCAGTTACCATAAACCTAACACAAGCCCTAACCTTAGCCCTAATCCTAGTCCCAGACCAATCCTAGACCTAAACATAACTCTAAATCTAACCCTAACCCTTAGCTTAAACCTCACCCTACAACTAGACCTAACACTATCGCTAATCCTAAAACTAGCCTTAACCCTAGCCTTAGCCCTAAGACAAAATACAGCCATTGCCCTAACCCTACACCTTAACCTAATCTGTAACCCTACACCTAGCCATAACCTCCTTTCTAATTTGAGTCCTAGGCCTAAAACTAACCCTGACCCTGACTTATATCCTAACACTAACCCTAGCTATAAATATCACACTAACTCTAAAGATAATGCTAACACTAGACCTAGGCCAAACACTAACCCTAAATTTAGCCCAAATAATAACCCTAGATCTTACATTAGCCATAGCCCTAACCCTAGCCCTAACCTAATCTAAATCTTAGCCCTAATCCGAGCCTAACGTTAGCTTTAACGCTAACCCTAAACCTAAACCTAATCCTAAACCCAGCCTTAATACTAAACATAATGCTAGCCCTAACCCTACCTCTAATCCTATCCATTACCTTAATCCTAACCCTAACCCTAATGCTAACCCTAACCCTATCTATAACCTAACCATATCCATTACCCTAAACATAATACGGACCCTAAACCTAACCATATCCATTACCCTAACCCTAAATTTAACCCTAATACTAATTTGAGCCCTAACATTAAAACTTAACCTAAACAAACCCTAACCCTGACCCTGACCCTAACAATACCCTAGTTCTAAAAGTGACCCTATCCCTCAACCTAATCCTTACACTATACCTAGCCATAAACCTAAACCTGAAACTATCCCTAAACATAATAACCTTAGACCTCATAATAGCCCTATCCCTAATATAGGCCTAACCCTAACACAAACCCTAGCCCTCATCCTAGTCCTAAACCTAGCCTTAATCCTAACCCGAACCCTCACCCTAGCCCTAGCCCTAATTTTAACTCTCGCCTTAGTCCTGAACCTAGCTATAGCCCCATCCCTTCCCCTAAAACTAATCCTAAACCTAACATGAACACTAACCCTAACCATAGCCCTAACGATAGGCCTAACCCTAACACTAAACCTAGCGTTAATCCTAGCCCTAATTTAGCGTTAACCTTAAGTTAACTCCTAACCCTAGGCCTAAGACTAACTCTGACTCTCAACCTAGCCCTATTTCTATTTCTAACCTTATCCATTACTGTAACCCTAACATTAGCCCTAAACTTATCCCTAACCCCAGGCATAGCCCTAACCCTAGATCTAACCATAACTCTAAATCTAACGCTGACCTTAAGCCTAAACTTCTCCATACCACTAGCTGAACACTATTGCTAATCCTACAACTAGTTCTAACCTTATCCTTAGCCCTAAAACAAAACCAAGCCATTGCTCTAATGCTAAACCTTAACCTAAATCAAACCCTTACCCTACAACTAGCCATAACACTAGTTCAAATTTGAGTCCTAGGACCAAAACTAACCCTGACCCAGACTCATATCCAAACACTAAACCTAGCTCTAAATATCAACCTAACCTTAAAACTATTGCTAACACTAGACCTAGCCCAAACCCTAACCCTAAAACTAACCCTAATCATAACCCTAGTACTTACATTAGTCATAGCCCTAAACCTAGCTCTAACCCTAACACAAAATAGCCCTAATCTGAGCCCTAACACTAGATTTAACTCTAAACCTAACCCTAAAGCTAGCACTAAACCTAAACATAACACTAGCCCTAAACCTAGATCTAACCCTATCCCTTACCCCAAGCCAAACCCTATCCACAATGCTAATCCTAGTCCTAATCCTAATACTTAGCCTAAACCAAACACTAACCCTATTACTAGATGTAACCTTAGCTCTCATTCTAGCTCTAACCCTAACCCAAAACCTAACCCTAATGTTCACTCTTATTCTGACCATAACACTAATTATAGGTCTAAACCTGACCCTTATCCTAAACTGAACTCTGAATCTAGCCCTACCAGTAAACTTTTACCTAAACCTAAACCTAACACTAGCCCTAGCCCTAAACCTAATGCTAAATCTAGTGATAACTCTGGCCGTAACCCTAAACAAAAACTTAGCCCTAGCCCTAACAATAACCCTTAACCTAAACCAAACACTAACACTACCCCTAGACCTAACCCTAGTCCTAATTCTGGCTTTCACACTAACCCTAACTCTAACCTGAACACTGACACTGACACTAACAATAAACCTAGCTATAAACCTGAGCCTAAACCAAAATATAAACCTAACACTAGAACTAGCCATAACTCTATTTCTAAAACTACCACAATTAGAACCCTAGACCTTACATTACCCATAGCACTAACCTTAGGCCTAAACCTAACATAAAATCTAGTCCTAATCAGAGGCCTAAACCTATCCTAAGCATAACCCTAACTCTAACCCTAGACCTACCCTAATCCTAACCCTCACCTTAGCCCTAAACCTGGCTCAAAGCCTAAACCTTAGCCTAAACAAAACCCTAGCCCTATCTCTAACAATAACCCTAACCCTAGTCCTAATCGTAACCTTAAACCTAGCCCTAACCCTAACAATTACCCTAACTCTAACCCTAACCCTAATGATAACCCTAGCCCTAGCCCTAACTGAAACCCTAATCCAAATCATAAACCTAACCCTAGACCTAAACCTAAACCTAATCCTTGCCATAACCCTCACCCTAACTCAAACCCTAACCCTTACCCTAAACCCAATAGTAAACCTAGCCCTAAGACTAAACTCAACCCTAAAGCTAACCTTACATCTAATCCAATCTATTACCCTAAACCAAACCTAACTCTAATAAAAACCCTAGCCCAAACCCTAAACCTAAACCTGACCATTACTCTACCCTAACCCTAGAACTAACACTAAATCTAACCCTCACCCTAGAACTAACCCTAGCTCAAAACCTTACCTTTACCCTAAACCTAGTTATAACCCTACTCTAAGCTAGGGTTACTAGCCCTAATCCAATTTCTAACCTTAACTCTAGCCCTAATCCTAACCATAACTCTAGCTCTAAACCTATACATTACCCATATGATAACCCTATTCCTAATGCTAACCCTAGGCCTAACCCTAACCTTATTGCAAACCTTAAATCTTTCCATTATCCTAAACCTACACTGAACCCTAAAACTAACCCTATCCATTACCCTAAACCTAACTTTAACCCTAGATCTAACCCTTACTCCAAATCTTAACCTAAGACTACGCCTAAGCCTAATACTAACACCACACCTAACCCTAATACTAATTTCATACCTAGCCCAAATCCTAAGCCTAATACTAAAACAAAATTGAGCAATAGTCCTAACCTTAAACATTAACTTAATCTAAACCCTAACGCACACCTAGACCTAACCCTAGCCCTAATTGGAGTCATAACGCTAACCTTAAACTAACCCCGACCCCGACTCATATCCTAACACACACCCTAGCACTAAACACCATCCTAAACTTAAACAGAACCCTAACAGTAACCCTAGCCTTAGTTCGAGTCCTAACCCTAACCTTAAAACTAACCCTGACCCAACCCATATCCTAAGAGTCACCCTAGCTCTAAACACTGCCCTCAACATAAACCGAACCCTAACAGTAATCCTAGCCCTTATTTGAGTCCTAATGCTAATCCTAAAACTAACACTGTCCCTGACTCATATCCTAACACTATCCCTAGCTATAAATATCACCTTAACTTTAAACCTAACCATAACACTAGATCTAACCCTAAACCTAACTCTAATTGTAACCCTAGTTCTTACATTAGCCATTGCTCTAACCCTAGTTCTAACCCTAACACAAAAACTATCCCTAATCCGAGACCTAATCCTAACCTTAATCCTAACTCTAGCCCTAACCCTAGCTCTGAGCCTATCCCTTATTGTAAGTGAAACCCTAACCATAATGGTAACCCTAGACTTTTCCCTAATCCTTAGGCCAACCAAAACCCTAAACATATTAATAGTCCTAAACCTAGCCCTCACTCTAGCTCTAACCCTATCCCAAACCCTAATTCTAACCCTAAACCTTATTCTGACCCTAACACTAATCCTAAGTCTAAACCTGACCCTAACTCTAGAAAAAAAACCTTAACACTAGCCCTAGACCTAACCTAATCCTAAATCTAGCCTTAACTCTAGCCCTAGAGCTGAACAAAAACTTAGCAAAATACCTTACAATAAACCTTAACCTAACACAAACACTAACCATAGCCCTAGACCTAAACCTAGTCCTAATTCTGGCTGTAACCCTAACTCTAACTCTATCCCAAACACTGACCATGCCTTTAAATGTAAACCTACCTCTAAACCTGACCCTAACCAAATATCTAAACCTAACACTAGACCTAGCCATAACCATAAGCCTAAAACTAGCCATAATCATTACCCTAGCTCTTACATTACCCACAGCCCTAACCCTAGGCCTAAACCTAACACAAAACCTAGAGCTAATCCTAGGCCTAATCCTAGCCCTAAGCATAACCCTAACCCTAACCCTAACCTAACACTCAATTAGTCCTAACCCTAGCTCAAAGCCTAACCCTTACCCTAAATATAAACCTAAGCCTATCCCTAAATATACCCCTAACACTAGCCCTAATCTTAAATTAACCCTAGCCCTAAACCTAGCTCTAAACCTACCCATTACCCTAAACCTAAACCTAAACCTATTGATAATGCTAGGCCTAACCCTAACTCTAAACCTAACCAGAAAACTAACCCTAGACCTAACCCTAAACCTCACACTTGACATAGACCTAACTCTAGCTCAAACCCTAACTCTTTCCATAAACCTAAACATAACCATAGCCCTAACCCTAAACCTCAACCTCAATCTAACACTACCCATAATCCTATACCTACATCTAGCCATATCCATTACTCTAATCCTAACCCTACCCCTAATGATAACGGTAGCCCTAATCCTAACTCTAACCCTAACTGTACTGTAATCTTATCCCTAGACCTAATTCTAGACCCAACACTCGCCTTAGGCCTAACCTTAGCTCAAAACCTAACCCTTATGCTAAACATAACACTAAAATTAACCCTAGTTCTAACCATAACCCTAACCCTAACATAAGACCTATTTCTAACCATATCCCATGCCCTAAGCTTAGCTTTAACCCTATCCATTATTCTAACCGTTACCCCTACCCTAATGCTAACCCTAGGCCTAACACTGACCCTATCGCTAACCCTAACCCTATCAATTACCCTAAACCTAATCTGAACCCTAAACAAATCCCTATCATTACCCTAACCCTGACCCTAAAGCTAATTTGAGCCCTAAACCTAAACCCTAAACTCAATCAAACTCTAACTCTGACTCTGAACCTAATAATTCTCCTAGCACTAAACCTTAACCTTACCCTAACCTAAACCTTACATTATACCTAGCAACAAACATAACCCTAAAACTATTCTCAACCATAACCCTAGACCTGACATTAGTCCTAACCCTAACCCTAGCCCTAACCCTAATACTAACCCTAGCCCTAATCTTAGCCCTAATTCCACCCTATTCCTAACCCTAACCCTAGACCTAAGACTAACTCTAACTTTCACACTATCATATCACTAGTTCTAACCCTATGGCTTACCATAACCCTAAACCAAGCCCTAAACCTAGTCCTAAGCCTTGCTCTATACATAACCCTGGCATTAACCTTAGATCAAAATCTAACTCTAAATATAACCCTAACCTGAAGCCTAAGCCTAACCCTAACACTAGCCCTAAGCCTAACACTAATCTTAAAATTAGCCATAACCCTAGCCCTAGCCATAAAACAAAACCGAGCCATAGTTCTAACACTAACCCTTAAACTAAACCAAACCCTAACCATACACCTACCCCAACCCTAGCCCTAATTTGATTTCTAAGCCAAACCCTAAAACTAACCCTGACCCTGACTCTGACACTAACACTAACCCTAGCTCTAAACATCACCCTAACCCTAAACCTAACCCTAACACTAAACCTAGCCCTAATCTCAACCCTAAAATTAGCCCTAATACTAACCCCTGTAAGTACATTAGCCATAACCCTAACCCTAGTACTAACTTAACACAAAACCTATCCCTAATCTGAGCACTAATCCGAGCTTTAAACCTAACCCTAACCCTAGCCCTAATCATAACCATAAGACTAACCCTAACCCTAGCTCTAACTCTATCCATTATAATAACCATAACCCTAACCCTAATGCTAACCCTAGGCCTAAACCTAACCCTATCTCTAAACATATCCCTATTGATTTCCCTAAACTTAACATGAATCCTAATATTAGGCCTAACATTATCCTAACCCTAACCCTATAGCTAATTCTATCCCTAAATTTAAGCCTTAACCTATCCCAAACCCTAACCCAGACCTTGACTTTAATAATAGGCCTATCCCTAAACCTGACCCTAACCTAAATCTTACACTACATGTAGCCATAATCCTAAATCTAAAACTATCTTTAAACATAATTTTAGACCTCAAATTAGTCATACTTCTAATCCTAGGCCTAACCGTAAAACAAACCCTAGCCCTTATATTTCCCTAAACCTAAACTTAATCAATACCCTAACCCTAACCATAGCCCTAACCATAATTCTAAACATCACCCTACCGCTCAACCTAGCTAGAACATCATCCCTTACTCTAAAATTAATCCTACATCTAATCCTAACTCTATGCTTAAGCTGAACAATAACCCTAACCCTAATCCTAGACCTAATTCTAGCCCTATCATTAACCCTAACCCTAAATTTAGCTTGAAGACTAATTCTAATTCTTACAGTAGCCCTATTGCTGGTTCTAACCATATCTCTTACCATAACCCTAACCCTAGCCCTATTCTTAGTCCTAGCCCTAACCCTATATCTAACCATAACTCTAAATCTAACCTTAAACCTAAGCCTAAGCCTATCACTAACACTAACCCTAACCCTAATGCTAATTATAAAAATAGCCCTAACCATAGCCCTAGCAGTAAAACAAAACCGAGCAATAGCCTTAACCCTAAACCTTAACTTAAACCAAATATTAACACTACACCTAGACCTAACCCTAGCCTTAATTCTTGTCCTAACAGTAACCTTAAAACTAACCCTGACAATGACTCATATCCTAACACTCACCCTAGCTCTAAACACCATCCTAACCTTAAACCAAAACCTAACAGTAACCCTAGCCTTTATTTGAGTCCTAACCCTAACCCTGAACCTGACTCATATCCTAACACTAACCCTAGTTCTAATTATCACCCTAACCTTAAACCTAACCCTAAAACTAGAACTACCCTAACCTTAAAACTAATCTTAATTGTAACTCTAGTTCTTACATTAGTGATTGCCCTAACCCTTGCCCTAAATCTAACACAAAACTAGCTCTAATCTGACCCCTAAACCTAGTTTTAACCCTAACCCTAACCCTAGCCCTAACTCTAGCTCTAAACCTATCCTTAACCTAAGTGAAACCCTAACTTTAATGGTAACCATATGCCTATCCCTAATCCTTAGGCTAACCAAAATCCTAACAACATTAATAGTCCTGACCCTGGCCCTCATTCTAGCTCTAATCCTATCCCAAACCCTAATGCTAATCCTGACCCTTATTCTGACTCTAACACAAACCCCAAGTCTAAACCTGACCATAACCCAAGAGCAAACCCTAACACTGGCCCTACAGATAAATTTATACCTAAACCTAACCCTAACCCTAGCCCTAGCCCTAAAACTAACTCTAATTCTCACACTAGCCTTATCCTTAGTTCTAACCCTATACATTACAGTAACTCTAACCCTAGGACTAACCCTAGCCCTAACCCTTGCCCTATCCTTAGTCCTAGCCCTAACCCTAGATCTAACCCTAACTCGAAATCTAACCCTTACCCTAAGCCTGAGCCTACCACTAAAACTAGCCCTAGCCCTAATGCTAATCGTAAAATTATCCCTAACCCTAACCCTAGCAGTAAAACAAACTAAGCAATAGCCCTAACCCTAAACCTTAACTTAAACTAAACCCTAACACTACAACTAGGCCTAACCATAGCCTTAATTCAAGTCCTAACCCTAACCTTAAATCTAACCCTGACCCTGACTCATATCCTAACACTCACCCTAGCTCTAAACATCCTCCTAATCTTAAAATGAAACCTAAAAGTAAACCCATTCCTAATTTGAGTCCTAACCCTAACCCTGACCCTGAATCACATCCTAACACTAACCCTAGCTCTAAATATCATCCTAACCTTAAACCTAATCCTAACACTAGACCTACACCTAACCCTAACCCTAACCCTAAAACTAACCCTCATTGTAACCGTAGTTCTTACATTAGCCATTGCCTTAACATTAGCCCTAACTCTAACACAAAAACTAGCCCTAATCCAAGCCCTAAACCTAGATTGAACCCTAACCCTAACTCTAGCCCTAACCCTAGCTCTAAGGCTATCCTTTATCCTATAAATAACGCTAACCCTAATGGTAGCCCTAAACCTATGCCTAATCCTTAGGCTAACCAAAATCCTAACCTTATTAATAGTCCTGACCCTAGCCCTCATTCTAGCTTTAATCCTATCCCAAACCCGAACACTAACCCTGACCCTTATTCTGACCCTAACACAAACTCTACTTCTAAACCTGACCCTAACATTAGACTAAAACCTAACACTAGCCCTGGACCTAAACCTAATCCTAAATCTAGCATTAACTCTAGCCCTAGACCTAAACAAAAACCTAGTCCGAGGCCTAACAATAACCCTTATCCTAACACAAACACTAAACCTACACCTAGACCTAAACTTACTCCTAATTCTGGCTGTAACCCTACCTTAACTCTAACCCAAACACTGACTCTGCCTTTAACAGTAAACCTACATCTAAACCTGACCCTAACTGAAAATCTAAACCTAACACTAGATTTTGGCATAACCCTAACCCTAAAACTAGCCCTATCATAACCCTAGCTCTTACATTACCCACAGATTTAACCCTAGGCCTAAACATAACACAAAACCTAGAGATAATCCTAGGCCTTAACCTAGACCTAAGCATAACCCTAACCCTAACCCTAGCTGTAACCTAAACTTAACCCTAGCCTTAGTCCTAACCCTAGCTCATAACCTAACCCTTACCATAAACATAAACATAGAACTATCCCTGAATCTAACCCTAAACCTAGTCTTAATCCAAACCTTAACACTAGCCCTAATCCTAGCTCTAAACCCATTACCCTAACCCTAACCCTAACCCTAATTGTAACCCTAGCCTGAACCCTAACCATAATCCTAACCCTAAATAAAAAACTAACCCTAGACCTAACCATCAACTAATACTCGCTATAGCCCTAACCATAAATCAAACCCTAACTCTTACCATAAACCTAAACATAACCATAGACCTAAGCCTAAACTTAAATCTAACCCTGTCCCTAACCCTAAACCTACATCTAACCATATTTATTACCCTAACTCTAACCCTATACTTAATTATAACCATTTCCCTAACCCTTACCCTAACCCTAAACCTACCGTAATCTTATTCCTAAACATAATCCTGAACCTAACCCTTGCTCTAACCCCAACCATAGCTCAGAACCTACCTCTTACATTAAACATAATACTAACCCTAATACTCATTCTAACCCATACCCTAACAATAACTCAAGACCTAATCCTAACCATAAGTCTAGCTATAACCTTAGCTATAATTGTATCCATTACCCTAATCATAACCTGTACTCTATTGCTAACTCCAGGCCTAACCCTATCTCAAGACCTAATCCTAACCATAACCCTAGCCCTAACATTATCTCTAACTGTATCCATTACCTTAAACATAACCCTTTCCCTAATGCTAATCCTAGGCCTAACCCTAAACTTAACCTGTACAAAAAATCTAACCCTATGATTACCCTAATCATAACCCTAATGCTCATTTGAGCCCTATCCCTAAACTCAAACCTAAAAGAAACCCTAACCATGACCCTGACCCTAATAATTCCCCTAGCTCTAACCTAACCCTTACCATAAACCTAATCCTTAAATTAGAACTAGCCAAAATCTAACTCTAAAACTATCCATAACCATAACCCTAGACCTGACATTAGCCCTAGATATAATCCTAGCCCTATTCTAACACAAACCCTAGCCCATATTAGCCCTAAACATACCCTTAATCATAACCCTAACCTTAAACCTAGGCCTAACTTAAAACCAACCCTATCCCTAATCTTAGACCTACCTCAGCCCTATCCCTAACCCTAACGCTAATCCTAACCCTAGCCCTAAAACTAAGTCTAACTCTCTCCCTAGATCTAAAACTAGTTCTAACCCTATTTTGTACTGGAACTCTAAACCTAGCACTAACCCTAGGACTAACCCTAGCCATTTCCTTAGCCCTAGTCCTAACCCTAGATCTAAACTTAACTCTAAATCTAACCCTAATGCAAAGCCTAAGCCTAAACCTAACACTAACCCTAACCCTAACCCTAATGCTACCCCTAAAACTAGCCCTAACTCTAGCCCTAGCCCTAATACAAAACCGAGCCATAGCCAAAACCCTAAACCTTAACCTAAACCAAACCTTAACCCTAAACCTAGCCCTAAACCTAGCCCTAATTTGAGTTTTAAGCAGAACTCTAAAACTAACCCTAACCCTGATTCTGACGCTAACACTAACGCTAGCTTTAAACATCACCCTAAACATAACCCTAAACGTAACACTAGACCTAGCCCTAACTCTAACCCTAACCCTAAAACTAGCCCTAATTGTAACCCTAGTATTTACATTAGCCATAACCCTAACCCTAGCCCTAACTTAACCCAAAACCTAGCTTAATCTGAGCCCTAAACCAAGCTTTAACCCTAACCCTAACCATAACCCTAAACCTAGCACTAATAATAACCACAACCTTAGCTCTAACCCTAGCTCTAACTGTATCCATTACGCTAACCATAATCCTAACCCTAATGCTAACCCTAGGCCTAAACCATACCATATCCCTAATCCTAACCTTATCCATTACCCGAAACCTAACTTGAAACCTAAACCTAACTATATCATTACCCTAATCCGAACCCTATGCTTATTCGAGCCCTAAATTTCAACCTTAACCTATCCCAAACACTAATCACGACCCTGACCCAAACAATACCCTTAGCTCTAAACCTGACCCTAACCCTAAACCTAACCCTTACACTACGTCTAACCTAATCCTAAAACTGTCTTTAACTGTAAAGCTGGACCTGAAATTAGCCCTAGCCCTAATCCTAGCCCTAAACCTAGCCTTAATCATAACCCAAACAATAACCCAAGGTTTAACCCTAGTTCTAACACTCGCCCTAGCCCTAAACCTAGCTATAACCCCATCCCTTACACTAAACCTAGCCATAACCCTAAACCTAACCATAATCTTAAACCTAACCATAACCCTTGCCTTTACCATAGGCCTAACACTAAAACTAAGCCTAGCACTAACACTTATTTAGTCCTATCCTATCCCTAAACCAGGCCTTAAGACTAACTCTAACTCTTGCCCTAGCCCTATCCCTAGTTCTATCCTTAGCCCTAGCCCAAACCTGGATTTAAACCTAACTCTAAATTTAAACCTAACTCTAAATTTAACCATAAACATAATCCTAATACAAACTCGAACACTAGCCCTAACAATAATGCTAATCCTAAAACTTTCCTTACCCTAGCCCTAGCCATAAAAGAAAACCAAGCCATATCCCTAACCCTAACCCTTAACCTAAACCAAACAATAAACCTACACCTAGCCCTAACCCTAACTCTAAAAATAACCCTGAACCTGACACTGATCCTAACACTAATCCTAGTTCTAAACATCACCCTAACCTTAAATTAACCCTACTACTAGACCTAGCCTTAACCCTAACCCTAAAACTAGCCCTAATCGTAACCCTAGTTTGTAAATTAGTCATTGTCATAACCCTAGCCCTAGCCCTAACACAAATCCTACCCCTAATACTAGTGCTAACCCAAGCTTAAAACCTAATCTTAACCATAATACTAGTCCTAATCCTAACCCTAACACTAGCCCTAACCATAGCTCTAACCCTATCCCTTACCCTAAGCCAAACCCTAAACCAAATGCTAACTCTGGTCCTAACTCTAATGCTTAGCCTAACTAAAACACTAATAGTATTACTAGTCCTAACCCTAGCCCTCATTCTAGTTCTAACCCTAACCCTGATCCTTATTCTGATCCTAAAAGTAACCCTAGGTCTAAACCTGACCCTAACCCTAAATGAAACCCTAACACTAGCCCTACCAGTAACTCTATAACTATACCTAACCCTAACACTAAATCTAGACCCAAAACTAATCCTAAATATGGCTATTATAGAATAATAGCCCTACACCCAAACAAAATCCTTGCTCTAGCCCTAAAAATAACCCTTAGCCTAAACTAAATACTTACCCTACTCATAGACCTAACACTAGTCCTAATTCTGGCTCTAAACCTAACCCTAATCCTATACGGAACACTGACCCTGATTCTAACATTAACCTATCTCTAAACCTGACCCTAACACAAAACCTAAACCTAACACTAGACCTAGCCATAACCCTAACATTAATACTAGCCATAAACATAAGCCTAACCCTAACCCTATTTTAACCCTAATCTTCAACCTAACAGTAGTCCTAACCCTAACCATAGTCCTAACCCTAGTGCTATACCTAACACAAAACTTAGCCATAATCCTAGGCCTAAATTTAGCCCTAAGCATAACCCTAACCCTAACCCTAGCCCTCACACTAACCCTAACACTAACTCTTGACTTAGACCTAACCCTAGTTCAAAGCCAAACCCTTACCGTAAATATTATGCTAGCCCTATCCTAAACCATAACCCTAACCCTAGCTCTTATCCTACCCTTAATCCTACATCAAACTTTAGTTCTCAGCCTGTCAATTACCCTAACCCTAAACCTAATTATAACCCTATCCCTAACACTAAACCTATCCCTAAACATAAACGTATCCAAAGACCTAACAATAAACCTAAACCTCACCATAGCCCTAACCCTAGCAGAAACATTATGCCTTACACTAAACCTAATCCTAAAACTAGCCATAATCTATACCCTAACCCTAACCCTAAATCTAACATTATCCATTACCCTAAACCTAACCTTAACTGTAATGAAAACTCTAGCTATAACCTGAAACCTAAACCAAAACCTAACCATAAACATATCCCTAGACCTAAACATGGAACTAACCCTCGCCCTAGCCCTAACCCTAGTTCAAACACTAACACTAACCCTAACCTAAACATAACCCTAGCCCCAAACCTAACACTTATCGTAAAACAAACCCTAGCTGTATCCCTGTATCTAACTGTATACCTAGACTTAATCCAAACAATAACCTAGCCCTTACACTAGCCCTAAATCTATCCATTATACTAAATATAATCCTAACCAAATGCTAACCTTAACCCTATTGCTAAACCTAACCCATCTATTACGGCAAACCTTAAGTGAAACCTAAACCTAACCCTATCCATTACCCTGACCCTAAGCCTAAACCTAAAACTAATTCAAGCCCTAATCCTAAAAGTTGACCTTAACCAAATGCTAACCCTGACCTTAACACTAATAATACCCTCAACTGTAAACCTGACCCTTACCCTAAACATAGCCCTAGCCCTAGTTTTAGCCCTGAACCTAACAGAAACCCTAGCCCTAAACCTATACTTAATTGTAACCTAAACACTAACTCTAACACTAATCCTAATTCTAACCCTCACCCTAGCCCTAAAGCTAGCTATAACCCCACCCATTCCCCTAAACTTAATCCTAAAATCAATTATAATCCTAAACATAGTCCTAGCCCTAGGCCTAACCCTACACTAACCCTATCCCTAATCCTAGCTCTAATTTAGCTTGAACCCTAACCCTAAGCCTAAGCCTAAGCCTAGACCTAAATCTAAATCTAACTCTTGTCCTAGCCTTTTCCCTAGTTCTGACACTATCCTTTACTGTAACAATAACCCCAGCTCTAACCCTAACCCTGGATCTAACCCTAACTCTAAATGTAACCCTAAACCTAAGCCTAAAACTCACTCTAACACTAGCCCTAACCCAAACATTAATTCAAACTATAACCCTAACCCTAGTCCTAGCCCGAAAACAAAACCTAGCCATAGCCCTAACTCTAACCCTAAACCATAGAAGTCAAGATGAAGTGAAAACTTAAAAAACAAACTGTTCCTGACAGTGAACCTTGAACTGAGAAGGTCCAACATGGGAAACATGGTAATGCTAGGTAAAAGATGAATCCTGACAAGTATCAAGGAAATTTGAGCAAAACTAACTCTAAACCGAACATTAGTTCTAAACTTAGCCCTAACCCTAATCCTAAAACTAAGCCTTTCCTGTTTATAGAGCTTGATCATAAAAGTACAAAACTTGGGTGCCTAGTAGGACAAGGTAACAGATGAATCCTGCCCAGTATCAAAAATTCTGACCAATATTTGGGGAAGGTGTTTCAGTACATGCCTATTTCCCCTGTTTTCTCCTAATGTGCTCTTGGATAAATTGTTTTTTCATGCTTCAGCTTAAGGTACTTTCACAAGAAACAAACCAGAGCATGCCGACAGTGAAGTGATTGAGTGTGTGAAGTTTCATGCAGCTAGCACCAACCCTGTTTGATTTCCAGCTCCATTTCCATTCACACCTTTAGGCCATAATGTAGTAAAAACTAAAAATTCAAACTGTTCCTGACACTGAACCATTGAACCTTGAAGGCCCAAACTTGGGAAGCCTACTAAGGTTGGTCAAAGATGAATCCTTTACACTATCAAAGTAATCTGACCAAAAATTTCGAGGCTCTTTCAGTACATGTGTATTTTGCTTTCTCCTAAAGCACTCAGAGATAAAATTGTTTCTTTCTACATCAGCTTAGGGATACTTCACAGGAAACAAACCAGAGAATATTCACTGAGAAATTATTGAGTGTGTGAAGTTTCAAGTAGCTAGCACAAACCCTGTTTGATTTCCAGCTTAATTTCCATTCTCCCCTATAGGGAAAACAGAAAAGAAACCTGAAAATTGAAACTGTTCCTGAGAGAAAACCCTTTTACATAGGAGGCCCAAACATTTGGGGTATAGTAAAAAAATAGGAAAAAGTTGAATCGTGGCCTGTATCATAGAAATTTTAAAAAAACTAACTCTAACCCTAATACCAGGTCTAAAACTAGTCCTAACACTAAGTCTAACCCTAAACCTAATCTGTTTAGAGAACCTTTGATCACAGAAGTTTCAAAATTGGGGAGTCTAGTGGGGAAAGCTTACAGATGAATCATGGGCAGTTTCAAAGAAATCTGACAAAATAATTGGGGAAGCTCTTTCAGTACATGCATATTTTCCTGTTTTCTCCTAAAGTGTTCTCAGATAAATTTGTATTGCATGCTTCAGCTTATTACTAATTTCACAAGGAACAAATCAGAGAATGCCCACAGAGAACTGATTGAGTGTGTGAAGTTTCAAGGAGTTAGCACCAACCTTGTTTGATTTCCAGCTCCATGTCCATTTACCCATGTAGGTCAAAATGAAGTGAATCCATAAAATACAAATTGTTACTGTAGGCAAAGAATTGAACCGAGAAGTCTGAAACCTGGGGAACATAGTAAGGCTAGGTAAAAATGTATCCTGCCCAGTGTCAAAGATATTTGAACAAGACAAACTCTAACCCTAACACTAGACCTAAATCTAACCTAACCTGTTTAGAGAACCTTTGATCATAGAAGTCTCAAAGTTGAGGAGCCTAGAGGGGCAAGCTAACAAATGAATCCTGCTCAGTATCAAAAAATCTGACCAAATAATTGGGGGAGGTAGTTCAGTGCATGCATATTTTCCTGTTGTCTCCTAAAATGCTCTCGCATAGTGTTCTTTTTGCATGCTTCATCTTTGGGATACTTTCACAAGGATAAAACCAGAGCGTACTCACAGAGAACTGATTGAGAGTGTGAAGTTTCAAGCAGCTAGCAAAAACCCTGTTTTATTTTGAGCTCCATTTTCATTTACCCATATAGGTCAAAATGAAGTGAAACGTCAAAATAAAAACTGAAATACTGACAGAAAACCAGTGAACCTAGAAGGCTCAAAACTGGCGAACCTAGTAAGGCTATGTAAAAGATAAATTCTGCCTAGTATCAAAGAAATTTGAACAAAACTACTGTAAACATAACACTAGATCTATCCTTAATCCTAACCCAACAGGGCACCCTAGCCTCTTTAGAGAACCTTTGATCATAGTCCCAAATTAAGGGAGCCTAATGGGGCAAGCTAACAGATGAATCCTGCACAGTATCAAAGAAATCTGAGCAAATAATTGGGGGAATTGTTTGTTTAAGCACATGCATATTTCCTTGATTTCTCCAAAAGTACTCTGGGATAAAGTTGCTTTGCATGGTTCAGCTGAGGGCAACATTCACAAGGAACTAACCAGAAAGTACCCATAGAGAACTGATTGAGTATGTGCAGTTTCAAGCAGCTAGCACCAACCCTGTTTGATTTTGTGCTCCACTTATCTTCAACAAAATGTTCAAAATAAAGTGAAACCTTAAAATACAAACTGTTCTGACAGCAAACCATTGAACTGAGAAGGCCCAAAGCAGGGAACATTGTGAGGCTAGGTAAAAGATGAATCCTGCCCAGTATGAAAGATACATGATCAAAACTGACTCTAACGCTAACACTAGGTTTAAACCTAGCTCTTACCCTAACCATAAACCTAACCCTAATCTGTTTAGAGAACCTTTTATCATAGAAGTCCCAAATTAATGGAGCCTAGTGGGGAAAGCTAACAGATAAATCTTGTGCAGTATCAAAGAATCTGAACAAATAATTTTGGGAGGTAGTTAAGTACATGTATATTTTTTTGTTGTCTCCAACAGTACTTCTGGATAAAGATGTTTTTGCATGCTTCTGTTTTGGGAAACTTTCACAAGGAAGAAACCAGAGTGCCCACACAGAACTGATTGAGTGTGTGCAGTTTTAAGCAGTGATCACCAACCCTGTTTGATTTCAAGTTCCATTTCCATTTACCCGTATAGGTCAAAATGAAGGAAACCTTAAAATACAAACTGTTCCTGAGAGCAAACCATTGAAGGGATAAGGCCCAAATCTGGGAAAATAGTAAGGCTAGGTTTTATTCCAAGTATCAAATGAATTTGAACAAAACTCACTCTAACTCCTATACTAGATCTAACCCAACCCTAACCTAATTCTAACCTATTTAGATTACCTATGATCNNAAAATACAAACTGTTCCTGACAGCGAACCATTGAACTGACAAGGTCCAAACCTGTGGAGCATAGTAAGGCTAAGTAAAAGATGAATCCTGCCCAGTATCATAGAAATTTGAAGAAATCTAGGCCACATGGGTGCTCTCAGCGAAGATGGAAGGCTCAGCTGTGCTGTTTCTCTGGGTACAGACAGCAGTATCAGCCACACAGGCGCTCTCTGCACAGATGGAAGGCAGCACAGAACACAGAGGCTTTGCTTGCATGTCACCAGACCAAGCTCTGGACACAGCACAAGGTCACTCCAGAACCACCCACCTCACCAATCACCATACATGAGTAATAATTGGAATCCTTCTTGCAAAACCTTACTTGCCATCTATCAGTGGGTGTCACTACCAGCTTGGTTCTGCAGCTTATCAGGTACCCAGTTTCCAACTCCTCTACCTCCAGCTGTGATAACTCAAGATTTTTCTCACAATCTTTTTGGGGGTGTAGCTATCAATGTAAAATAGAAACTGTACAGGCACCTATTTTCCAATTCAGAGACTAAGAGTAGGAAGGCTCCAGATAGAAGCTCAAGCCCTCTCACCATGGCAACCTCCACCACCCTGAGCACAAAGACTCAAGCTAGGAATCGACGACTCCACCTACTGCAAGAAAAGAAAAGAGAGTTCTGAGAGACTTTTTTTCTTTCTTATTTTTCTTTTTCTTGCTCGTCCCATCATTCTCCTCTACCCTTCCCCCTCTAGTCCTCACAACCTCAACATATGCCAAACCAAGAACTTTCCATGAAATTGGACTTTAAGAACTGAATCACTAGAATTGTATAATATAGAGGAATTGCATAGGCCCCACCTCACCACCTTTTTATTTGCTCTTATTTTCTTTCTCCCTCTCTTTCTTTCTTTCCTTGTTATTTTTTCTTCTTTTTTCTTTCTCCCTCTATCCCACTTTCAGCCTCTTAACTTTTACTATTAATACATAGGGTAATTTTCTGAATACAGATAAGGAGTTTGAATTTATACCTTCTTCCATAAATTCCCCCTGTCTATTCACTACAGTTCTCCACCAAAGTTGCTAAGTTAGATTAATCACGTATCTTCATTCCTTTCCCCATTAACTTAGCATCCTACCCCTGACCCTAAGTTCTCTATACACCATGAGAAATGGTATGCCTTTATGAAACTAATGACTATATTCTAAGTAACAATTGAAGCCAACATCTGTAAACACAGAGTCTAAATATAAATATATTTATAATGGTTAGGCTTAGGCTTTGGGTTAGGGTTAGATTTAGAGTTAGGTTTTAATCTATGGTTAGGGCTAGGACTAAGGATAGGGCAAGGGTTAAGACTAAGGTTTGGGTTAGGTTTAGGATTATGGTAAGGGATAAGGTTAGAACTAATGATAGGGCTATTATGAGAGTTAGAGTTAGTCTTACATCTAGGGTTAGGTTTAGGGTTAGGGTTAGGGATAGTTCTAAATTAGGGCTAGTGTTAGTGTTAGGTTTAGGCCTTTGGTTAGGGTTAGAGTTAGGATTACATTTAGGGTAAGGTATTGGGTTATAGCTAGGTTGAGGGCAAGGACAAGGGTTACTATTAGGGTTAGAGCTAGGGTTAGGTTTAGGGTTATGGTTAAAGCTAGGTTTAGGGCTAGGATGAGGGATAATGTTTGTGTTAGGGTTGGGCTAGTATTAGGGCTAGGGCTAATGTCAGGTCTAGCATTACAATTAGGGATATATTTAGTGTTAGGTTTATGGCTTGGTCCAGTGTAGGGGTTAGGTTTATAGTAAGGGTCAGTTTTAGAGCTAGGGTTACTATTAGGGTCAGGATCAAGGTGAGGGTTTGGGTTAGGTTAGGGTTTAGGTTTAGGGCTTGAATTACCATTAGAGTTTCAGGTTAAGGTAATGAAAGGGTTAGGGTTAGGGTTCAGGTGTGGTTTAGTGTAATGGATAGGGTTAGGTTTAGGCCTTGGGTTAGCATAAGGGTTATCATTAGGGTAATGGATAGGGATAGACCTAAGATAATGGGTAGGTTGATGTATAGGATTAGGGCTTTTGTTTGGGTTAGGGTTAGGGTTTAGGTGTGGTTTTGTGTGGTGGTTAAGGTTAGGGTTTGGCCTAGGGTTAGCATAATGGGTTATAATTAGGGTAATAGATAAGGTTAGACCTTAGATTAGGGTAGGGTTATGTATAGGATTAGGGCTTTTTTTTGGGTTAGGGTTAGATTTACGTTTAGGGTTAAAGCTAGGTTTAGCAGCTGGGGATGTGGCTCAAGAAGTAGCGTGGTCACCTAGCATGCGCCGGGCTCTGGGTTTGAACCTCAGCACCACATACCAATAAAATAAAGATGTTGTGTCCACTGAAAACCAAAAAATAAATAAATAAATAAATAAATATTTAAAAAAAACTAGGTTTAGGACTCGGATTAAGTCTAGGTTTTGGGTTAGGTTAGGGCTAGGTTTAAGGCTACAGCTAATGTACAAAGTAGCATTATGATTAGAGCTAGTGATAGAGTCAGGGATAGGGCTATGTCTAGTGTTAGGGTTAAATTTACAGTTACAATGATGTTTATAGCTAGGTTTAATGTTAGAGTCAGAATCAGAGTCCAGATTAGTTTTTGGGTTAGTTAGTGTTAGGAATAGAATTAGAGATAGGATTAGGGATAGGTGTAAGGTTAGGGTTATGATTCAGTTTTATTTTAGGGTTAGGGTTAGAGTTAGGGCTAGTTTTAGGATTAGGGCTAGTGTTAGTGTGAGGTTTAGGCTTAGGTTTAGGGTTAGATTTAGAGATAGGTTTAGATCTAGGCTTTGAGCTAGGGGTAAGGATAGGGTTATGATTAGGGCTAAGTTTAGGGCTAGGTATAGTTTTATTGTAAGGGATAGGGTTAGAACTAGGTATAAGGCTAGGGTGAGAGTTTAAGTTAGTCTTAGGGCTAGGGTTAGGGTTGGGTTAGGAATAGGGCTAAATTAGGGCTGGAATTAGGACTAGGGTTAGTGTTAAGGTTAGGCTTAGTTTTAGGGCTAGGGTTAGTGTTAGGGTTAGATTTAGGGTTAGGTTTAGGGTAAGAGATGGGATTATAGCTACTTTTAGGACTAGGGTGAGGATTACATTTAGGGTTATGTTTACAGATAGGTTTATGATTAATGTGACGTTTATGGCTAGAATGTGGGCTAAGGTTTGTGTTAGGATTAGGACTAGGATTAGAGCTAGAGCTAATGTCAGGTCTAGAGTTAGAGTTAGGGAGAGTTTTAGGGTTAGATTTATAGCTAGGTCTATTGTAAGGGTCAGGTTTCTTGTTAGGGTCAGGTTCAGAGCTGTGGGTATTATTAGGGTCAGGGTCAGGTTTAGGGTTTTATTAGATTAAGGTTTAGGTTAAGGCTCGAGTTATCATTATGGTTAGGGATAGGTTAAGGATAGTTTTAGGTTTAGAGTTCAGGTTAGGTGTAGATGATGGATAGGGTTAGGGTTAAGGATAGGTTTATGATTAGGCCTAGGGTTAGCAGAAGCATTAGGGTTATCATTAGGGTAATGGATAGGTTTAGAGCTAGTGATAGGTATGCTGTTATGCTTAGGATTAGGTCTAGGGTTAGTCCTAGGTTTAGGGTTAGGATTAAGGTTAGGATTATGGTAAGCTTTAGGGTTAAAGCTAGGGTAGGGCTTGGGTTAGGTCTAGGTTTTGCAATAGGTTAGGGCTTTGGCAAATGTAAAAACGTTGTTATGATTAGGGCTAGTTTTAGGATGTTAGAGCTAAGTATAGTTTTACGGTTAGGTTTAGGGTTAGGTTGATGTTTAGATCTAGGGTTAGTATTAGTGTCAGGGTCAGTGTTCAGTTTAGGGTTATAGTTAATGTGAAAGCCAGAATTAGGACTTGGGTTAAGACTAGGGGAAGGGTTAGTTTTTGGCTTTAGGCTAAGGGTTATAATTAGAACTAGGGCTAGGTTTTTCTTTAGGTGTAGGGCTAGATTTATTGATAGATACATATTGGTTTAGGTCTAGGACTAGTATTAAGGTTAGTTTATGTATAAGATTACCAGTAGGGCTAGTGTTAGGGTTCGGTTTAGAGTTAGGTTCAGGTTTAGACCTATGATTAGTGTAAGGGTCAGAATAAGGTTCAGGGTTAGGGTTAGGGTTTGGGTTATGGATAGAGCTAGAAGGAGGACTAGGATTAGGGCTACTAATAGGGTTAGGGTTAGGATTAGGTTTAGGGTTAGTGTTAGGGTTAGGATTAGGTTTTGGTTTTGTTTAGGTTTGGGCTTAATGGAATGGTTAGGGTTAGTGTTAGGGTTAGTGTAATGGTTATGGTTAGGGTTAGGTTTAGTGTTAGTGTTTATTTTAGGGTTAGGGATAGGGATAATTCTAGTGTTAGGGTTAGGGATAGTTTTAGAGTTAGTGTTATGGTTACAGTTAGGTTTAGGGTTAGTATGCGGTCAGGGTTAGGGTTCGGGTTAAGGTTAGTGATAGGGTTAGGTTTAAGGTTAAGGCTATCTTTAGTTTTAGGGTTAGGGTTATGGTTAGGGTTAGTGTTAGGGTTAGGATTAGGGTTAGAGTTAGGATTAGGTTAGGGATAGTGTTGATGTTAGTGTTAAATTTTGTTTTAGGGTTAGTGTTAGGGTTAGTGTTAAAATTAGGTTTAGGGTGAGGGTCAGTTCTAGAATTACAGTTAGTGTTAGGGTTAATTTTAGGGTTAGGGTTAGGGTTAAGTTTAAAGTTACTGTTAGGGTTAAGGTAAGGATTAGGATTAGGGTTAGAATTAGTGTTAATATTCGAATAAGTGATTGTGTTAGGGTTTGAGTTCGGGTGAGTGTTAGTGTTAGGGTTAGGTTTGTGTTATGGATAGGGTTAGAGGTAATTATAGTGTTACAATTAGGAATACGTTAGAGTTAGTGTTAGGGTTAGGGTTAGGGTTAGAGTTAATGTTAATGTTAGGGTTAGGGGTAGTGTTATGGTTAGGGTTATGGTTAGGTTTATGGTCAGTGTTAGTGTTAGTGTTATGGTAAGGGTTAGTGTTAGGTTTAGGGTTAAGTTTAGGTTTAGTTTTAGGGTTAGTGTTAGGGTTACTGTTAGGGTTAGGGTTTGTTAGGGTTAGGATTTGTGTAAGGGTTAGGTTTAGGGTTGGTGTTAGGGTTACAGATAAGATTAGGGTTATATTTAGGGTTAGAATTAGGGTTAGGTTTATTCTTAGGATTATGATTAGGTTTAGAGTTACAGTTAATGTTAGTGTTAGGGTTAGGGGTAGAGTTAGGTTTAGTGTTAGGGTTATGGTTAGGGTTAGGGTTAGTGTTATTGTTAGGTTTGGGCTTATGTTTAGGTTTAGAATTAGTGATAGGATTAGAATTGGGGTTATGTTTAGCATTGGGGTTAGGTTTAGCATTAGGGTTAGTGTTACAGTTGGTGTTAGAGTTAGTGTTCGGGTTAATGTAGGGTTTAGTGTTAGAGTTAGGGTTAGACTTAGGGTTCATGCTAAAGTTAGGGTTATCATTTACATTAGGGTTGGTGTTAGGGTTAGGGTTAGAGTTAGGTTTAGGGTTGAGTTTAGGGTTAGGTTTAGGGTTAGTGTTAGGGTTAGTTTTAAGCTTAGGGTGAGGGTTAAGTTTAAGGTTCGTTTTAGGGTTAAGTTTAGAATTAGGGTGAGTGTGAGAGTTAGAATTAGTGTTCGTGTTAGCGTTAGGTTTAGGGTTAGGATGAAAGTTAGGTTTATGGTTAGGTTTAGTGTTAGTGTTTGTGTTTGTCTTAGGGTTAGGGTTTATTATACTGTTAGGGTTAGGGATAGGTTTAGAGTTAGTTTTAGGGTTAGGGTTAGGGTAAGTGTTATGATTACTGTTAGGGTTAGGATTAGTGTTATGGTTAAGATTAGTTTTAGGTTTTGGGTTAAGATTAGTGATAGGGTTAGGTTTAGGATTAAGGTTACTTTTAGGATAAGCATTAGGGTTAGGGTTAGGGATAGGGTTAGGGTTAGTTTTAGGGTTAGGTTCAGGGTTTGATTTAGGAATAAGCTTAGAATTATTGTTAGGGTTAGAATTTCAGTTAGGATTAGGATAGGGTTAGGGTTAATGTTAGTGGTAAGTTTTGTGTTAGAGTTAGTGTTAGGGTTAGTGTTAGGATTAGGTTTACAGTTACTTTTAAGTTTAGGATTAGGGTTAGAGTTAGTATTAGGGTTAGGGTTAATGTTAAGTTTAGGGTTAGTGTCAGGGTTAAGGTAAGGGTTAGGATTAGGGTTAGGGTTAGTATTAGTGTTAGAATTAGAGTTTGTGTTAGGGTTTGTGTTAGGGTGAGTGTGTTAGAGTTAGGATTAGGGTTAGGTTTGTGTTAAGCTTAGGATTAGGTCTAATTATACTGTTAGGGTTAGGGATAGGATTAGAGTTAGTGTTAGTGTTAGGGTTAGGGTTATGGTTAGGTTTATGGTTAGTGTTAATGGTAGGGTTAGTATTAGGGTTAGTGTTATGATAAGGGTTAGGATTAGGGTTAGTGTTAGGTTTAGTATTAGGTTAGTGGTAGGGTTAGTTAGGGTTAGGATTAGGTTTATTGTTAGGGTTTATGTTAGGGTTAGGGTTAGGATTAGTGTTAGGGTTAAGGATAAGATTAGGGTTATATTTACGGTTAGAATTAGGATTAGGTTTAGTGTTAGGATTATGATTAGGTTTAGAGTTAGAGTTAATGTTAGTGTTAGGGTTAGTGGTAGAGTTAGGGTTAGTGTTACTGTTATGGTTAGGGTTATGGTTATGGTTAGGTTGAGTGTTAGGTTTGGGATTATATTTAGGGTTAGGGTTAGTGTTAGTTTGGGGTTTATGGTTAGGGTTAGAATTAATGATAGGATTAGGTTTGGGCTTAGGTTTATTGTTAGGGTTAGTGTTAGGATTAGGTTTAGTTTTGATTTTAGTGTTAGTTTTAGGGTTAGGGTTAGGGTTAGTGTTAGGGTTAGGGTTAGAGTTAAACTTCAGGTTTGTTTAGAGTTAGGGTTACAGTTTGGATTAGGGTTAGTGTTAGGGTGAGGGTTATGGTTAGGTTTAGGGTTGAGTTAGGGTTAGGGTTAGCATTAGTGTTAAAATTAGTTTTAGGGTTATGGTTAGGTTTAGGGTTTGTGTTAGTGTTAAGTTAAAAGATAAAATTAGGGTCACGGTTAGTGTTACAGTTAGAATTAGTGTTCAGGTTACAGTGAGTGTTAAGGTAGGACTAGAGTTAGGGTGAGGTATAGGGTTAGGGTTAGATTTACTGTCAGTGTTTGTGTTAGGGTTAGGGTTAGGGTTTATTATAGTGTTAGGGTTATGGATAGGTTTAGAGTTAGTGTTAGGTTTAGGGTTAGGTTTAGGGTTAGTGTTATGATTAGTGTAAGGGTTAGGGTTAAGGTTAGTGTTAGGGTAAGGGTTATGGTTAGAGTTCGTTTTAGGGTTACAGTTAGTGTTAGGTTTAGGTTTAGGTTTGAGTTAGGATTAGGGTTAGGGTTATTGTTATGGTTAGGATTAGAGTTAGGGTTAGGATAGGGTTAGAGTTAATGTTAGTGTTAAATTTTGTGTTAGGGTTAGTGTTAGGATTATGTTTAGGGTTAGGGATAGTGTTAGAATTAGGGGTAGGGTTAGGGTTAGGGTTAGATTTAGTGTTAGATTTAGGGTTAAGTTTAGGGTTAGTGTTAGGGTTAAGGTAATATTTAGGATTCGGGTTAGGGTTAGTGTTAGTGTTCGGGTTAGTGTTATGGTTAGTGTTGGTGTAAGGGTTAGGTTTAGAGTGAGTATTAAAGTTAGGTTTAGGGTTAGGGTTATGTTTGTGTTAGTGTTTGTGTTACAGTTAGGTTTAGGTTTAATTATATTGTTAGGGTTAGGGATAGGTTTAGAGTTAGTGTAAGTTTTAGGGTTGGGTTAGTGTTAGGGTAAGGGTTAGGTTTAGGGTTAGGTTTAGATTTAGTGTTAGAGTTAGGGTTAGTTTTAGAGTTAGGGGTAGAGTTAGGGTTAGAGTTAGAGTTAGGTTTAGTGTTAGGAATAGGGTTAGGGTTTATGTTAGGGTTAAGTTTAGAGGTAGGGTTTTGTTACGTTTAGGGTTAGTGTTAGGGTTACGAATAGAATTAGGGTTATATTTAGGATTAAAATTAGGGTTAGGTTTAGTGTTAGGATTATGGTAAGGTTTACATTTAGAGATAGTGTTAGTGTTAGGGTTTAGGGTAGGGTTAAGGTTAGTGTTAGGGTTAGGTTTAGGGTTATTGTTAGGGTTAGGGTTTGGATTAGTATTATTGTTAGTGTTAGTTTTAGGATTAAAATTAGGGTTATTGTTAGGGTTATGGTTAGAATTGGGTTCGTGTTAGGGTTAGTGTTAGGTTTAGGGTTAGGGTTAGGATTAGGGTTGGGATGAGGGTTACAGTTAGTGTTAGGGTTACAGTTAGGATTAGGGTTAGGGTTAGGGTTAGGTTGAGTGTTAGGATTAGGGTGAGAGTTAGGGTTAGGGTTAGGGTTAGGGTTAAAGTTAGATTTAGTGTTAGGTTTAGGGTTAAGTTTAGGGTTAGGATTAATGTTAGGTTTAGGTTTAGTGTTTGTGTTAGTGTTAGGGTTAGAGTTAGGGTTAGAATTTGTGTTAGGTTTAGGGTTTGAGTTAGGGTTAGGGTTAAATTTAGTATTAGGGTTAGGTTTAGGGTTAGGGTTAGTGTTAGGATTAGGGTTGGGTGTGTTTTAAGGTTAGGGTTAGTGTTAGAATAGGGTTACATGTAGGATTAGAATTAGGGTTATGGTTAGTGTTACTCTTTGGGTTTGACTAGGGTTAGTGATAGGGTTAGTATTAGGGTTAGTGTAACAGTTTTGTTAGGGTTAGTGTTAGGGTTAGGTTTAGAGTTTGTGTTAGGCAGTGTGAGGGTTAGGGTTAGTGTTAGTATTAGGGTTAGGGTTAGGGTTTGTGTTAGGGTTAGTGTTAGTGTTAGGATTAGGGTTTGGGTTATGGTTTGGTTGAGGGTTAGTATTAAAGTTAGGATTAGGATTCGTGTTAGGATAAGGTTAGGGTTAGTGTTATGGTTAGGTTTAGTGTTAGTGTTAGGATTAGGGTTAGGGTTAGGGTTAGCAATAGTTTAATTAGGGATAAGTTGAGGTATAGTGTTAGGCTTAGGGTAAGGGGTAGTGTTACAATTAAGATTAGGTTTAGGGATAGGGTTAGGGTTAGGGTTACATTAAGGGTTGGTGTTAGGGTTAGCAATACGGTTAGGGTTAGTGTTGGGTTTAGGATTAGGGTTAGGGTAAGTGTTAGAGTTAGGTTTACAATAATGATTAGGGTTAGTTTTAAGGTTAGTTTTGGTGTTAGTGTTAGGGTTTGTGTTACAGTTAGGGTTACTGTTAGGGTTAAGCTTAGGTTTAGGATTAGTGTCAGTGTTAGGGTTATGGATAAGGTGAGAAATGGTGTTAGGTTTAGGAACAGGTTTAGGTTTATCTTTAGGGTTTTGGTTAGGGTTAGTATTATGTTTAGGTTTAGG
This sequence comes from Marmota marmota marmota, assembly GCF_001458135.2. Lineage (NCBI taxonomy): Eukaryota > Metazoa > Chordata > Mammalia > Rodentia > Sciuridae > Marmota > Marmota marmota. Next base: position 461,035 of record NW_026005608.1, on the reverse strand, counting down.
GTTAGTTTTAGGGTTATTGATAGGGTTATGGTTGGTTTAGGGTTAGTGTTAGTTTTAGGATTAGGGATAGGGTTTATGTTAGGGTTAGGGTTAGGTTTAAGGTAAGTGTTAGGGTTAGAGTTAGGGTTAGGTTTATGTTTAGGGTTAGGTTTATTGTTAGGTTTAGGGTTTGTGTTAGGGTTAGTGTTAGGTTGAGGGCAAGGGTTAGGGTTAGGGTTAGGGTTAGCTTTAGTGTTATGGTTATAGATAGGGTTAGGGTTAGTGTTAGGGTTAGTTTTAAAGTGAGGATTAGGGTTAGGGTTAGGGTTAGGTTTTTTGTTAGGGTTAGGGTTAGGGTTAAAATTACAGATAGGTTTACAGTTAGATTAAAATTTAGGGTTAGAGTTAGAGTTAGTGTTAGGGTTACATTTAGGATTAGGGTTAGTATTATGGTAAGGCTTAGGTTTAGTGTTACGGTTAGAGTTAGTGTTAGTGTTGGGATTAGGGTTAGAGTTAGTGTTAGGTTTAGGGTTAGGGTTAGTGATAGGGTAGTGTTTCGAGTCAGATTTAGTGTTAGGGTTATTGTTAGGGTTATGGTTACAGTTAGTTAAGGGTTACGGTTGGGATTGGGTTAGGTTTAGGGTTATGGTTTGGGTTAGGGTTTGTGTTAAGGTTAGGGTTGGGGTTAGGGTTACAATTAAGTGTAGGGTTAGGGTTAGTATTGCAGATAGGGTTTGTGTTAGGGTTAGTGTTAGGGTTAGGGTTAGCATTAGGTTTAGGATTAGTGATAGTGTAGGGCTAGGGTTAGGGTTAGGGTTATGGTTTGGGTTAGGATTATGCTTAGGGTTAGGTTTAGTGTTAGTGTTAGTGTTAGGGTTAGGGTTAAGGTTAAGATTTGTGTTAGGGTTAGGGTTATTGTTAATGTTAGAGTTATTGTTAGTATTTGTGTTAGGGTTAGGGTTAGGGATAGTCTTAGGATTTGTTTTAGGGTTAGGGTTAGTGTTAGTGTTAGAGTTACAGTTATGGTTATGGTTAGATTTCAGGTTGGTTTAGTGTTAGGGTTAGTGTTAGTGTTAGGGTTAGTATTAGGTTAAGGTAGGATTTGTGTTAGGGTTAGGTTTAGGTTTAGTGTTAGGTTAGGGTTACGGGATAGATTCGTATTTGGGTTAGGGTTAATGTTCGTGTAAGGGTTTGCATTAGGGTTAGGTTTAGGGTTAGAATTAGGGTTAGGATAAGGGTCGGGATAGGGTTAGTGTTAGGGTTAGAGTTAGGGTTACCAATAGTGTTATATTTAGAGATAGGTTTAGGGTTAGTGTTAGGGTTAAGGGTAGGTTTAGTGTTAGTGTTATGGTTAGTATTAGGGTTAAGGATATAGTTAGTGTTAGGGATAGTGTTAGAGTTAGCTTTAGTGTTTAGTGTTTGAATGAGTGTTAGGATTAGGTTTAGGGTTAGGTTTAGTGTTAGGGTTCTGGTTATGGTTTGTGTTAGGATTAGGGTTAGGGTTATTTTTAGGTTTACCTTTAGGCTTAGAGTTAGTGTTAGGATTAGTGTTAAGTGTTAGAATTTGAATTAGGGTTATTGTTAGTGTTAGAGTTAGGGTTAGGGTTTGTGTTAGGGTTTCTGTTAGGGTTAGAGTTATGGTTAGTGTTAGTGTTATGTTAGAGTTAGGGTTAAGGTTAGTGTTAGGTTTATGGTTAAAGTTCGTCTTAGTTTTAGGGTTAGGGTTAGTGTTAAAATTAGGGTTAGGGTTAAGTTTAGGGTTAGTGTTACTCTTAGGGTTAGGGTTAGGGATAGTGTTAGTTTTAAGAATAGGTTTAGGGTTAGTGTTAGGTTTAGTGTTAGGTTTAGGTTAGTGTTAGGGTTAGGGTTAGGGTTAGGGTGAGTGTTAGGTTTAGGGTTAAGGTTAGTGTTAGGATAAGTGTTAGGGTAAGGGTTAGGGATCGGGTTAGTGTTAGGGTTAGAGTTATGGATTGGGTTAGGGTTAGGGTTATGGTTATTGTTAGGGCTAGGGTTATGGTTACGATTAGCATTAGGTTTAGGGTTAATGTTAGTGTTTAATTTTGCATTAGAGTTAGTGTTAGGGTTACTGTTAAGTTTAGGGTTAGGTTGAGGGTTAGGTTTAGTGTTAGGTTTAGGGTTAGGGTTAGGGTTAGCATGAGTGTTAGGGTTAGGGTTAGGGTTAGGTTTAGTGTTAGTGTTTGGGTCAGGGTTAGGTTTAGGGTTAATTATAGTTTCAGGGTTAGGGTTAGGTGTAGAGATAGGGTTAGGGTTAGGGTTAGTTTTATGGTTAGTGTTAGGGTTAAGTTTAGGATTAATCTTAGTTTTAGGGTTAGGGTTAGAGTTAGTTTAAGGCTAAGAATTAGGGTTAAGGCTAGGGTTGGGGTTAGTTCTAGGTTTAGGGTTAAGTTTAGGTTTAATTTTAGAGTTAGGGTTAGGGTTAGTATTAAGTTGAGTGTTACAGTTTCAGTTTGGGTTTATGTTATGTTTAGGGTTATGATTATGGTTATGGTTAGAATTAGTGATAGGATTAGTGTTGGGGTTAGGTTTAGTGTTAGGTTTAGGGTGAGGGTTAGTGTTAGGGTTACTGTTAGAGTTAGGGTTAGGGTGAGGGTTAGTGTTAGGATTAGTGTTAGGGTTAGGCTTAGGCTTAGGGTTAGAATTTGTGTTATGATTAGGGTTAGGGTTCGGGTTAGGGTTAGTATTAGGGTAGGGGTTAGGGTAAGGGTTAGTTTTAGGTTTGGTGTTAGGGTTAGGATTAGTGTTAGGGTAATGGTTAGGTTAGGTTAGGGGTTAGGGGTAGGGTTAGTGTTAATATTAGGGATAGGGTTAGTGTTAAAGTTAGGGTTATGTTTAATGTTCGGTTTAGGTTTAAGTTTAGGGTTAGGGTTAGGTTTTTTGTTAGAATTAGGGTTAAGGTTACTGTTAGGGTTAGGTTTATGGTTAAAATTATTGTTAGGGATAGGTGTATGGTTAGTGTTAGTGTTAAGGTTAAAGTTAGGGTGAGTATTAGAGTTAGGGTGATTGTTAGGGTTAGTGTTGGTGTTAGGGTTTTAGTTAGTGTTAATATGAGGGTTAGGGTTAGGGTTAAGTTTAGTGTTATGGTTAAGGTTAGGGTCTGTGTTAGGGTTTGTGTTAGGTTTAGAATTAGGATTATGGTTGGAATTATGGTTAGGATTAGCATTAGGTTCAGGATTAGGGTTGGTGTTAAATAAAGGTTACTCTTATGGCTAGTGTTAGGGTTTGGGTTAGGGTTAGGCTTAGTGTTAGGGTTGTGTTAGAGTTAGTTTTATTGTTAGGGTTAGCATTAGGGATAGGTATAGTGTTAGTGTTAAGATTAGCATTAGGGTTAGGGTTAGGCTTAGCATTAGTGCAAGGGTTAGGGTTAGGGCTAGGGTTAGTGTTACGTTTAGGGTTATAGTTAGGGTTAGGTTTAGTGTTGGGGTTAGTATTAGGATAAGGGATAGGGTTAGGCTTAGGGTTAGAGTTAAGGTTAGGGTAAGAGTTAGGTTTAGTGTTAGGTTTAGGATTATTTTTTGTGTTAGGGTGAAGGTTAGGGTAAGACTTAGGTTTTGTGTTAGGTTTTGAGTTAGAGTTAGGGTTAGCAATAGGGTTAGGATTAGGGTTAGTTTTAGGGTTAGTGATAGGGTTAGGGTTAGTGTTACGTTTATGGTTATGTTTAAGGTTAGGTTTTCTTTCAGTGTTAGTGTTATGGTTAAGGTTAGAGTTAGGGATAGTGTTCGGGTTAGGGTAAGATTTAGGGTTAGGTTAATGATTAGGGTTCAGATAGGGATAGGGTTAAGGTTAGGGTTTGTGTTATGTTTATATTAAGGGTAAGTGTTAGGAGGTTTATGGTTAAGATTATGGTTAAGGTTAGGGTTAAGGTTAGTGTTAAGGTTTGGGGTAGGGTTAGGTTTAGGTTTAGGGTAAGTATTAGGGATAGGTTTTGGGTTAGGGTTAGTGTTAGGGTTAGCATTAGGTTTAGGATTAGTGATAGGGTTAGGGTTAGGTTTAGTTTTAGTGTTAGGGTTAAGGTTAGGGTTCATGTTAGAGTTATGGTTAAAGTTAGTGTTAATGTTAGAGTTAGGGTTAGGGTTAGGTTTAGCAATAGGTTTAGGATTAGGGAGAGGTTTAGTGTTAGTGTTAGAGTTAGGGTTAGGGTTTGGGTTAGTGTTAAGTTTAGAGCTAGGATTGTGTTAGGGTTAGTTAAGGTTTGTGTTAAGTTTAGGGTTAGGTTTTGTGTTAGGGTTAGTTGTAGGGTTAGCATTATGTTTAGGATTAGTGATAAGGTTAGGGTTAGTGTTAGTTTTAGTGTTAGGGTTCGGGTTCATGTTAGGGTTATGGTTAGTGATAGGGTTTGTGTTAGGTTAAGGTTAGTGATAGGGTTTGTGTTAGGTTTAGGTTTAGGGTAAGTGTTAGATTAAATTTAGGGTTAGTGTTTGGGTTAGTTTTAGGGTTAGAGTTAGGTTTAGCATTAGGTTTAAGATTAAGGATAGTTTTAGGTTTAGCAATAGGGTGAGGGTTAGTGTTACGTTTAGGGTAATGGTTAGGGTTAGGTTTTGTCTTAGGGTTAGTATAATGGTTAAGCTTAGAGTTTGGATTAGTGTTCAGGTTAGGGTAAGTTTTAGGATTAGGTTAGTGTTAGGTTTTGGTTAGGTTTAGTTTGACAGAAAATATTAGGGTTAGTGTTAGCGTTAGGCTTTGGGTTAAGGTTAGGGTTATGGTTAGGGTTAATGTTAGGGTTAGGGTTAGGGTTAGGTATAGTGTAAGTTTTAGGAATAGGTTTAGGCTTAGTGTATGTTTAGGGTTAGATTTAGTGTTAGTGTTATGTGTATGGTTAGGGTTAGGGTTAGGGTTAAGTTTAGGGTTACCTGTAAGTTTAGGGTCAATGAAAGGCTTAGGTTTGTAGTAAGGGTTAGTTTTAGGGTTAGGTTTAGGGTTAGGGTTAGGGTTAGGTTTAGGGTTAGTTAACGGTTAGGGTTAAAATTAGGTTAAGTTTAGAATTATGGTTTGGGTTAAGGTTTGTCTTCGGTTTATGGTTAGTGTTAGTGTTAGGGTTAGGGTTACATTTAGGGTTAGGTTTCGTGTTGTGGTTAGTTTTAGGGTTTGTGTTAGTGTTAGTTGCTGAGAGCCATAGCCAAGTAGGTATGACACATGGCAATTTCCTTGTCAGCCTTCCCAATGTTGCTTAGAGGGAGGACTCTCCATTGTGGAAATGGGATTGTGTTGGACCCAGGTCATTTGCAGTGACATTGCTTCAAAGGTGACCCTGCTCAAGGACCAGTGTGGATCCGGGTTTAGGGTGTGGATCCTGCTGGGAATAGGGCATATCAAGCTGACTCAGGCACCCGCTCCTTGAGTTCCCGTTGAATTCTCACAGGATTTAGAGAGTATTTGGGATGCAGAGCCCGGTGGAGGTGGATTTTCCCAGAACGTGCGTGTAGAGTGCCGGTGACAGTTCGAGAATAAAGAGTTGCTGTTTGAATCTACAAGGTGTGTGGTGGCTTGGTTATTTTGTGCCCAGCCAGACTGCGGCAGTTGGTGGCCCATGTGGGGGATGCCTGAAGCTTAGAGGTAAGTGAAATTGCTCGCCTCTGAGGAAAGGCGAGAGAATGGGTGACCATTTCAAAAACAATGTGTTCTTGTTTTGATTTATTTTGTTTTTGTTTCAAGCTGTCTATCCCTAGAAATTTCTCATGCAAACTGGGAAAAATGGTTGGCTCAAGGTTAGAAGTTTGTCGGCCCTGAGGAAGAGAAAATTGATACAACGATTTTTTATTCCGTTTTTGTTTCATTCAGTTTCGGTTTTGTTTTGTGTTATCTTATTGGGTTGTGTTATCTTTATAGTAGATTAGAAATTAGTAAAAAACAAAGCAAAAGAGTGTTAAGTAAATTGTTAGAGGTTCAGACCATGGAGAAAGACATTTTATATCAAGCAAAAGAGAAGGTCTCTCGAGCTAGTCAGAC
>NW_026005608.1:425252-453404 GCF_001458135.2 Marmota marmota marmota | reverse complement strand
AAAATTATTACTCTATATACTATGGATCAAATTGATGAGTTAGCTAATGAGTTAAATACTTGGGCAATAATCATGTGTAAATCTAATGTTTCATTTGATAATCACTTACCATCAAATCCTTTGTTGTCTTTTTGGTCTAAGCATCCTGTAATTTTTCCAAAAATGACAAGAAAAACCCCTATCATGAATGCTCCAAATATATTCACTGATGGGTCAAATAGTGGTACAGCAGCAGTAGTTACCCCTGATCAAACTTTTACATTTTTAGTACCCAAACAATCAGCTCAAAAGGTAGAGCTTAATGCAGTATTACAAGCTTTTGTGATGTTTAAAGATTCTGTATTTAATTTATTTTCCGATAGTCAGTATATATTTAATGCTATAGTATCCCTTGAAAATGCTGTAGGATTTCTCCTTCTTCTACTGTTTTCTCTTTGTTTTCCACTATCCAAAGTCTAATCTGGGACAGAAAAGATCCATTCTTTATAGGACATATAACGGCACCTACAGGATTGCCTGGAGCCCTTAGTTTGGGCAATAATTTAGCAGATAAAACTACACATGGCATACATATTTTCTCTACACTAGTAGAAGCTACAAATTTTCATAAAAGATTTCATGTCAATGCTAATACTTTACAAAAGCATTTTAAAATAACTAAGGAACAAGCCAGACATATAATAAAACAATGTCAAAATTGTGTGATCTTTTTACCACAAGTTAATCTTGGAGTCAATCCTAGAGGACTGATACCTAACCATATTTGGCAGATGGAGGTCACACACTTGCCAGAATTTGGAAAATTAAAATATTTACATGTTACAGTTGATACTTCTTCCAGATTTTTGATGAGCTCCCTTCATGCCGGAGAAAAAACTAAAGATGTTATAGCTCATTGCTTACAAAATTTTGCCACTGTGGGCGTTCCAAAACAGTTAAAAACAGATAATGGTCCTGGTTATACTTCTAACTCTTTTAAACAATTTTGCTTATCATTTGGCTTTACTCACATAACAGGAATTCCATACAATCCACAGGGACAAGTCATAGTTGAAAGAGCTCATCAAACTATTAAAACATTCTTTGTTGGGGTTTGAGTGTGCAGAGTTTAGCTTCCTCAGGCCTGACCTGTTGCAAGAGCTGTGGCTGTGATTTAGGTCAGCTGAGGCAAACCTCAGTTAGGAGGAGGAAAAGTTCTCTTCCCCTTATCACGAGTCACAAGTTCTGCATGGTTTGGCCAAGAGGAAGAAGCTTCCTGCATACTTATCCTGGGAAAAGTACATTCTAAAGAAATAAATGCATCCTCAGGGGATTAGATAATGTCTACAAAGAACTTTAAGAGGGTATTTATCAAATAAACAGGAACAATCTGAATTTAGCTCTGTGTATCCGCTGAGGCATGATATTTGTGCAATGTGGGTAACGTGATATTGAAGAATTGCTTGCTTTGTTAGAAGAAGTAGATAAAAGGAACTTGCAAATAAACCTCAGCATGCAGTTGCAATTGCTGCCTTTGCTCTGCATCCCCTGTGTCCTGGTTATCTCGCGACCCTTACCCAGGGACCTGAACGCTCTAGACATTCACAGTACTTATTAAAGCAAAAAGAGGGAATTGGAAAGGGGTATATATCCCCCAAAGATAAACTTAAAATAACGCTTTTTACTCTAAACTTTTTAAATTTGGATTCATCAGGGCTTAGAGCTGCGGAAAGGCATATGTATCCAAAAAATGTACATAAGCCTAAGGTACTTTGGAAAGATATTCTAACAGGACAATGGAAAGGTCCTGACCCAGTGATTGTCTGGAGTTGGGGTTCTGTTTGTGTGTTTCCACAGGGAGAACAGCAGCCGATTTGGATTCTAGAGAGATTAACTAAAACAATTTCTACAGATCGAAAAGAGGATGATTTGACTCAAATCCATAACAGCTGATATCCAGAACTCCAGCTTGGCCATTCTTACATCTGCGACAGTGATTAACCAGGGTGCTTTTTTCAATAGCTATTTTATTATTGCATTTTTCCACATCATAAGGTTCTATTTTTATTTTTTGAGCTCATACAAGCCTAGGTTAATGTTTTTCTGATCAGTTTTATTTTTTGACTGTGGAGTTTTTAAACATTGCAATGGGAATTTCACCTGTGTAAAGCTACAAGGCCTTTACTATTGTCTTATGTGTTGTACGTTTGTGTGCACTCTTGTGTTTTGTGTTGTATGTCTGTATGTGCGTATGTCCATATTTTATATATGAGGAGCTCTCATGAAAAAAATGGATCCGAATTTTTTTTTTTATTCACGTGATTTAAATGGTTTAATTTAAATTAGGTAAACAGCTGTTAAGGAATGTTTTTAAAGGAGGTTAACAGATCTGTTTGTTTACTTTCACCTTTCCTTTTCATTATATTTAATAATTCTGTTCAGGATAATGTCTCTTTAGCATCATTGCCAGAATTCCTATCTTCATCCCAGTGCCAGTGAAGACAAAGATAAAACCAAACTACAGCTTCTATGATAGCTATCACAGTAAACTGTATAAACTGATGCATCAATGAATATAACTCAACAAGTAATGCTCAATCAAGGAGTTGACTTACTTTGGGAGGAAATGGATATATTGATAGACTCCTCCACTTTGAACTGCTTGCAGAACTTGCCTGGACTATGTATCACTTGTATACATTGTGAACTATCATTTGGTGCAGCAAATTGTGGTAGTGCTGGCATATCTTTGCTGATGGTGTCACTAGTGATGCAATTTTTCCAAAGGAGCCGTCAATTGGCTTCGTGTTGTGGCATTTCTGTATCCTCCTCCTCCCTTCTGCTAGTGATGGTCTAAAATTTGGGGGCCAACAGAGGTGAGGCAAAGAACCTCACCCCCCACACTGGTGCATAGGCCTATCCACAAGTATGGCTGTATGCTGGAATGGTAGTCAGTGACGGGTATGATCCAATTGCAGTGGTACCAACCTAAGACAGGAGGCTGACGCCTAGAGGTCAGTTCATCAGATGACGGGTAAGGACCATATGTTGAATTGGACAACCTAACAGGCACGGTCCGTAAGCCACATTGCTTGTTGTTTAATTAATCAGAAGGGGGGAGATGCTGAGAGCCATAGCCAAGTAGGAATGATGCATGGCAATTTCCTTGTCAGCCTTCTCAATGTTGCTTAGAGGGAGGACTCTCCATTGTGGAAATGGGCTTGCCTTGGACCCAGGTCATTTGCAGTGACATTGCTTGAAAGGTGACCCTGCTCAAGGACCAGGGCGGATGCGGGTTTAGGGCGGTTCCAGGTTTAGGGTGTGGATCCTGCTGGGAATAGGGCGGTTCCAGGTTTAAGGTGGATCCTGCTGGGAATAGGGCATATCAAGCTGCCTCAGGCACCCGCTCCTTGAGTTCCCGTTGAGTTCTCACAGGATTCAGAGAGTATTTCGGATGCAGAGCCTGGTGGAGGTGGATTTTCCCAGAACGTGCGTGTAGAGTGCCAGTGACAGTTTGAAAATAAAGAGTTGCTGTTTGAATCTACAAGGTGTGTGGTGGCTCGGTTATTTTGTGCCCAGCCAGACTGCGGCAGTTAGTGTTAGAATAGGATTTGGATTATGGTTACGATTAGCATTAGGGTAAGGGTTAGGGTTAGTTTTAGGGTTAAGATTATGGTTAGGGTTGGTGTTAGGGTTTGGGTTTGGTTTAGGGTTAATATTAGGGTTCAGTTCGGTTTAGGGTTAGTGTTAGGGTTAGGTTTAGGGTTAGGTTTAGGTTTAGGGTTAGGGTTAGCCTTAGGTTTAGGGTTAGTGTTAAGGTTAGGGTTAAAATTAGGGTAGTGTTAAAGTTCTGGTTCTGGTTAGGGTTAGGGTTAGTGTTTGGGTTCGGTTTATGGTTAGGTTTAGGGTTACAGTAAGTGTTAGGTTTAGAGCTAAAATTAGGGTTAGGGTTAGGGTTAGTGTTAGGTTTGCTATAGGGTTAGTGTTAGGGTTATTGTTAGGGTTAGGGTTAGGGTAGGGTTAGGGTTAGTGTTAGTGTTAGGGTTAGGGTTTGTCTTAGGGTTAGCGTTAATGTTAGGATTAGATTTAGGATTAGGGTTAGTGTTAGGGTTAGGGTCAGTGTTAGGGATAGGTTTAGGGTTCATGTTATGGTTAGGCTTAGAGTTAGGTTTAGGGTTCGTGTTAGTGTTAGAGTTAAGGTTAGTTTTAGCAATAGTGTTAGGGTTAGGGATAGATTTACATTTAGTTTTAGGGTTAATGTTAGGGTGAGGTTTAGTGTTATGTTTAGGGTTAGGTTTAGGGATAGGGTTAGTGTTAGGGTTAGCCTTAGGTTTAGGTTTCGGTTTAGGTTTAGTGTTAGGGTTAGCATTATAATTAGGTTTAGGATTAGTTTTAATGATAGTGTTAGAATCAGGTATAGTGTTAGGGTTAGGATTAGGGTTAGGTTTAGGTTCAGTGTTAGGGTTAGAGTTATGGTTAGGGTTAGTGTTAGTGACCAGGTTAGGGTAAGATGTAGGGTTAGGTTAAAAATAGGGCAAGGTTTAAGGTTAGGGTTAGGGTTAGAGGTAGTGTTAGGGTGTGGGTTAATGTTAGTGTTAGGATTAGAATTAATGTTAGGGTTGTTAGGGTTAGGGTTATATTTAGGTTTAGGGTTACAATTAGGATTAGGGTTAATTTTAGGTTTAGTTTTAGGGTTAGTGTTGGGATAAGGTTTAGGGTTAGGTTTAGTGTTAGGGTTTGGTTAAAGTTTGTATTAGGGTTAGGGTTAGGGTTAGTGTTAGTTTTAGGATTACCTTTATAATTAGAGTTAGTGTTAGGATTAGTGTTAGTATTAGGGTTTGCGTTAGGGTTAGTGTTAGGGTTAGTTTTATGGTTATGGTTAGGGTTAGTGTTAGGTTTTCTGCTAGGTTTAGAGTGAGGGTTAGTGTTAGTGTTAGGGTTAATGTTAGCTTTAGGGTTAGTATTAGGTTTAGGGTTAGTGTTAGGTTTAGGTTTAGGGTAAGTGTTAGTGTTATGGATAGGATTAATGGTTAGGTTATGGTTAGTGTTAGGGCTGGAGTTAGAGTTACAATTAATGTTATGGTTAGGGTTATGGTTAGTGTTAGGGTTATGGTTAGAGTTAGGATTAGGTATAGTGTTAGGTTTAGGAGTATGTTTAGGGTTAGTTTTAGGGTAGTGTTAGGCTTAGGGTTACTGTTATGGTTACGGTTAGGGTTAGCATTATTTTTAGGGTTTGGGTTAGGTTTAGTATTAGAGTACAGGTTATGGTTACTGTTATTGTTAGTGTTAGGGTTAGGGTTTGAATTATGGTTAGGGCTAGGTTTATGGTTAGGATTAGGTTTTGATTTAGGGTTAGTGTTAGAGTTAAACTTTGCATTAGAATTAGTTTTAGGGATAGTGTTAGGATTAGATTTATGGTTATGCTTGTGTTAGGGTTAGGGATAGGAATAAGTTTAGGGTTACTGTTAGGGTTAGGGTTAGGGTTATGTCTAAGTTTAGAGTACGTGTTATGGTTAGGGTTAGGGTTCATTTAAGGGTAAGGTTTAGTGTGAGTGTTAGGGTTAGGGTTAGGTTTAGGTTTGATGTTAGTATTTGTGTTAGGGAAAGGGTTAAGGTTAAGGATAGTTTTAGGGTTAGTGATAGGTTTAGAGTTAGTGTTAGGGTTAGGTTTATGGTTAGTGTTATGGTTTGATTTAGGGTTAGGTTAAGGGTTAGGATTAGGATTAGTGTTGGGGTTAGGGTTAGGATTAGGGTTAGTTTTAAAGTTAGGGTTGGATTTAGTGTTAGGTTTAGTGTTAGGGTCAGGGTTATGGTTTTCTTAAGTTTAAGGTTAGGTTTTAAGTTATGGTTAGATTTAGGTTACTGTTATGGTTGCAGAGAGGTTTAGGGTTAGATTTAGGGTTTTGGTTAGGATAAGAATTAGTGTTTGTGTTAGGGTTAGGGTTAGTGTTAGGGTTAGGGTTAGTGCTAGATTAGGTTTAAAGGTAGAATTAGTGTTAGTGTTATGGTTAGTTTTAGTGTTAGTGTTTACGTTAGGATTAGTGTTAGGGTTAGTTTCATGGTTAGGGTTAGGGTTTGGTTAGGGTTAGTGTTAGGGTTAGAGTTAGGTTTTATGTTAGGGTTAGTGTTAGGGTTATAGTTCGGTTTAAAATTGGGTTAGGTTTAAGGTTAGGGTTAGCGTTAATGTTAGGGTTAGTGTTATATTTAGGGTTAGGGTTAATGATAGAGTTAGTGTTAGGTTTAGCATTAGGGTTAGGTTGAGGGTTCGAGTTAGGGTTAGCAATTTAGGCTTAGAGTTAAGGTTAGTATTAGGTTTAGTGTTACGGTTGGGTTAGTGTTAGGGTTAGGGTTAGGGTTAGGATTAGCGATAGGATTAGTGTTAAGTTTAGGGTTACTGTTAGGGTTAGGGTTATGGCTAGGGTTAGTTTTATGGTTAGGGTTAGGGGTACCATAATGGTTACAGTTAGTGTTAGGGTTAAGGTTATAATTTCAGTTAGGTTTAAGGGTAGTGTTAGGGTTAGGTTTAGGCTTAGGTTTAGGGTTAGGTTAGGGATAAGGTTAAGGTAAGTGTTTGTGTTAAGGTTAGATTTAGGGTTAGTTTAAGGGTTAATGGTAGGGTTTGGATTAGGTTTAGGGTTAAGGTAAGTTTTAGGGTTAGGGTTAGAATTAGGGTCAGGGTTAAATTAGGGTAAGGGTTATTGTTAGGGTTAGGTATAGGTTAATTTTTAGGTTTAGGGTTTGGGTTCAGTTTAGGGTTAGCATTAGTGTTAGTGTTAGCATTGGGTTTAGGCATAGGGTTCAAGTTAGTTTTAGGGTTAAGGTTAGTGTTTGGGTTAGGGTTATGGATAGGGTTATGTTTAGTGTTAGGGTTAGTGTTAGGATTAGGGTAAGTTTTTGGTTAGTGTTAGGGTTACGTTTAGATTTAGGGATACGGTTAGGGTTAGATTTAGCATTAGGTTTAGGGTTAGTGTTAGGGTTTGGGATAGGTTTAGGGTTAAAGTAAGTTTTAGTGTTAGTGTTAGAATTAGGGTTTAGATTAGGGTTAGGGTTAAATTAGGGTTAGTTTTAGGGTTAGGTTAGGTTTAAAGTTATGGTTAGGGTTAGGTTTTGTGTTAGGTTTAGGGTTAGTGTTATGGTTAAGGTTATAATTAGGGTTAGATTAGGGTTAGGGACTGGGTTAGCTAAGGGTTAGGGTTATGGTTGGGGTTAGGTTTTGTGTTAGGTTTAGGATTAGTGATATGGTCAGGGTTAAAGTTAGGGTTAGTGTTAGGGTTAAAGTTAGGGTTAGAATTAGTGTTTGTGATATCATTAGGGTTCTGGTTAGGTTTAAGTTTACGGTTAGTATTAGGATCAGAGTAAGTGTTAGGGTTAGTATTAGTTTTAGGTTAACAGTTAGGGTTAGTGTTAGGTTTTGGGTTAGATTTCGATTGAGTGTTAGTGTGAGGGTTAGAGTTAGGATTATTTTTAGGGTTAGTTTTCGGGTTCAGGTTAAAGTTAGTTTAGAATTAGGGTGATTCTTAGGGTTAAGGTTTGTGTTAGATTTAGAGTAGATTGATGGTGAGGGTGAGGGTTAGGGTTAGGTTTAGGGTTATTTTTAGGGTTAGGTTTAGGATTAGAGATAAGTTTAGAGTTAGTGTTAGGGTTCAGGTTAGGGTTAGGGTTAGTGTTAGGATTAGGGTTAGGGTTAGGATTAGAGTTAGGGTTAGTGTTAGGGTTAGGGTTAGGGTTAGTGACTTTGTTAGGGTTATGGTTATGGATAGGTTTAGTGTTCGGGTTAGTGTTAGTTTCTGTTTAGGTTTAGGATAAGTGTTGCATTAGGGTAAGGTTTATGGTTTTGGTATGGATTAGGTTTAGGTTTAGTGTTAGGGTTAGGGTTATTGTTATGGTTAGGATTAAGCTTAGGGTTTGGTTTATATTTAGCATTAGAGTAAGTGTTAGGGTTAGTGTTAGGGTTTACATAGAGGTTAGAAGTAGTGTTAGTATTAAGGTTACATTTAGGATTAGGGTTTTTGTTCAGGATTCGCATAGGTTTAGGGTTATGGTTATGGTTGAAATTTGGGTTAGGGTTAGGTTTAGGGTTAGGGTAAGATTAGGGTTATGGTTAGGGTTAGAGTTAGGGTTTCTTTTAAGGTTAGGTTTAGGGTAAGGGTTAGGGTTATGGTTAGAGTTAGTGTTAGGGTTAGGGTTTGTGTTAGATTTAGAGTTCGGTTTAGGGTTATGGTTAGGGCTAGGGTTATTTTTAGGGTTAGGTTTATGGTTAGAGATAGAGTTAGGGTTAGTGCTAAGGTTTGGGTTAGGATTAGCGTTATTTTTAGTGTTAGTGTTAGGGATAGGGTTACAGTTAAAATTAGCATTAAGGTTAGGTTTTGGGTAGGGGTTAGTGTTAGGTTTAGTGTTCAAGTTTGTGTTAGAATTATGGTTAGTGTTAGATTTAGGGTTACACATAGGATGAGGGTTAGGTTTAGGGTTAGGTTTATGTTTAGGGTTAGGGTTAATGTTAGGGTTAGGGTTAGGCTTAATATTAGAGTGAGTGTTATGTTTAGGGTTAGTGTTATGGTATATGTTAGGATTAGAGTAAGAATTAGGGTTAGGGTAAATGTTAGGGTTAGGTTTAGGGTTAGGTTTAGGGTGAGTTTTAGAGTTAAGTATAGGATTAGGGTTATTTTAGGGTTAGTGGTAGTGTTAGGGTTAGTGTTTTCGTTAGGTTTAGGCTTAGGATTAGGGTTTGTGTTAGGGTTAAGAGTTAGGGTTAGGGTTAGGGTTAGGTTTAGTGTTAGGGTTACGATTAGGGTTAGGGTTAGAGTTAGGGTTAGTGTAAATTTCATGATTAGGGTTAGTGTTAGAGTAAGTGTTAGGGTTAGGGTTAGATTTATGGTTAGAATTAGTGTTAGGGTTAGTGTTAGGGATAGGATTAGTGTAAGGGTTAGGCTTAGGTTTAGGATTAGGGCTTTTGTTAGAGTTAGTGTTAGGGTTATTGTTAGAGTTAGTGTTAGGTTTAGGGTTAGGGTTAGGTTTAGTGTTAGGGTAAAGTTAAGGGTTAGGTTTAGGGTTAGTATTAGTTTTAAGTTTAGTGTTAAGGTAAGTGTTAGGTTTAGGGTTAGGTTTAAGCTTATGTTTAGAAAAAGGCTTAGGGTAAGTGTTAGGGTTAGAATTAGTTTTAGGGTTAGGGTTAGGTTTAGTATTAGTGTTAGGTTTAGGGTTAGGGATAGTGTTAGGATTAGTGTTAGGGTTCATGTTAGGTTTAGGATTAGGCTTTGTGTTAGGGTTACATTTAAGGTTAGTGTTAGGCTTAGTGTTAGTGTTACTGTTAGGGTAAGGGTTAAGTTTAGGATTAGTGTTTGGGTAAGGTTTAGACTTAGGTTTAGGGTTAGTGTTAAGGTTAAATTTAGGTTTAGTGTTAGGGTTAGTTTTAGGTTTATGGTTAGGGTTAGGATGAGTTTTAAGGTTAGGGTTACGGTTAGGGTTACAGATAGTGTTACGATTATTGTAAGGATTATGGTTTGGGTTAGGTTTAGGGTTAGGATTAGTGTTAGGTTAGTGTTAAAGTTACGGTTAGGGTTAGTGTTCGGGTAGGGTTAATATTAAGGTTAGGTTTAGTGTTAAGATAGGGTTAGGGTTAGGGTTAAGTTAGGGTTATTGTTAGGGTTAGGGTTCATGTGAAGGTTAAGGTTAGGGATAATGTTAAGTTTGTTAGAGTACAGTTAGTGTTAGGGTTACTGTTAGTTTTAGGGTTAGGATTAGGATGAGAGTTAGGGTTAGGGTTTGGGTTAAGGTAAGGTTTATTGTTAGCTTTAGGATTAATGTTATGCTTAGGTAAGTATTAAGGTTAAGGTTAGGGTTAGGGTTGTGTTTGGGATTAGTGTTAGGTTTAGGGTTAGGGTTAGGGTTAATTTTAGGATTAGGGTTAGGGTTAGTGATAGCGTTAGTTCAGGTTTAGGGTTATGGTTATGGTTAGTGTTAGGATTAGGGTTAGGGTTAATGTTAGGGTTAGGATTAGGGTTAGGGTTGGATTACTGGTAGGGTAAGGGTTAGGTTTATGTTTAACATTAGGTTTAGGGTTTGTGTTAGTCTTAGTGTTAGGGTTGTGGTTAGTGTTACATTAGGGTTAGGGTTAGGGTGAAGGTTAGGGTTACGATTCAAGTTAGGGTTAGGTTTAGGATTATTGCTAGGGTTAGGGTTATGTTTAGGTAAGTGTTAGATTTAGGGTTAGGGTTACAGTTAGAATCAGGGTTACATTTAAAGTTATGGTTAGGGTTAGTCTTAGGTTAGTTTTCGCGTTAGGGCTAGTTTAGAATTAGTGTTAGTGTTAGGGTTATTGTTTGTGATAGGGTTAGAATTAGGTTTAGGATTTTTGTTAGGGTTAGAGTTAGGGATAGTTTTATGTTTAGAATTAGGTATAGAGTGAGGCTTAGTGTTAGTATTAGGGTTACGGTTAGGGTTAGTGTTAGTGTTAGGGTTAATGTTAGTGTTAGGGTGTATTTAGGGTTAAGGTTAGTATTAGGTTAAGGGTTAGGGTTAGGGTTAGGGTTGGGTTAAGTGTTAGTGTTAAGATTTAGGTTTGAATTAGTGTTAGGTTTAGAGTTAGGATTAGGGTTAGGGTTATGTAAGCTTTAGCGTTAGGGTTAGGGTTATGGTTTGGGTTAGGGTTTTTTTTTTAGGGTTAGGATTAAGTTTACATTAGGGTTAGGGTTAGAGTTAGGGTTAGGGTTGGATTAGTGGTAGGGTTAGGGTTAGGGTTAGGTTTATGTTTAACGTTAGGTTATGTTTAGATTTAGGGTTATTGTTATGGTTAGGGTAATGCTAGTTTAAATGTTAGTGTTAAGGATGGGCTAGTGTTAGGCATAGGGAGAGGGTTAGGGTTCGAGTTAGGGTTATGGTTAGGCTTCAGGATAGGTTAGGGTTACTTTTTGGGTTAGGATTAGGGTTAGGGTTAGGGTTAAGTTTAAGGTTAGTTTTAGGATTACATTTAGGGTTATGGATAGGGTTAGTTTGGGGTTAGAACTACAGTTAGAGTTAGAGTTCGGGTTATGTTTAGGGTTAGTATTAGATTTAGGGTTATGATAAGGGTTAGGGTTAGTGTTAGGATTAGTATTAGGGTTAGAGTTACGATTTGTGTTAGCGTAAGTGTTATGGTTAGTTTTTGTATTAGGAATAAAGTTAGATTTAGGTTTTGGTTTATGGTTAGTAAGAGGGTTAAAGTGAGTCATAGGCTTAGGTTAGGGTTTATGGTTACGAGTAAGTTAAGGGTTAGGTTTAGGGTTAATGTTAGTGTTAGGGTTAGGGTTAGAAATAGGGTTAAGATTAGGTTTAGGTTTAGGGTTAGGGTTAGGATTAGTGGTAGGATAGGGTTGAGTTTAGGGTTAGTGTTAGTGTTAGGGTTAGGGTTAGTTTTAGGGTTAGGGTTAAGTTTAGGGTTAGGGGTAGGTTTAGTATTAGGTTTAGTGTTAGAGTTAGTTAGGGTTAAAGTTAGGAAACGGTTAGGGTTAGTGTTATATTATGGTTAGGGTTATTTTTGTGTTAGGGTAAGTGTTAGGGTTAGTGTTAGGATTAGGTTTACTGTTAGGTTTAAGTTTAGTGTTAGAGTTAAGGTTAGTGTTAGGGTTAGTTTTAGGGTTAGGGTTAAGGTTAAGTTGATGGTTAGTGTTAGGGATAAGGTAAAAGTTAGGATTAGGGTTAGTGTTAGTGTTAGATTTAGAGTTTGTGTTAGGGTTTGTGTTACATTGAATTTTAGTGTTAGGGTGAGGGTTAGGGTTAGGGTTAGGCTTATGTTTAGGGTTAGGATTGTGGTAGGGTTAGGGTTAGGGTTAATTATACTGTTAGGGTTAGGTATAGGTTTAGAATTAGTGTTAGTGTTAGGGATAGGGTTAGAGTTAGGTTAATGGTTACAGTAAGTGTTAGGGTTATGGTTAGGGTTGGTATTAGGGTAAGGGTTAGGTTTAGGGTTAGTGTTAAGTTTAGTATTAGGTCACTGTTAGGGTTAGGGTTAGATAGGTTTAGGGTTAGGGTTTGTGTTAGGGTTAGGGTTAGGATTAGTTTTAGAGTTTCGGATAAGATTAGGGTTATATTTAGGGTTAGAATTCAGGTTAGGTTTAGTGTTAGGATTATGATTAGGTTTAGTGTTAGAGTTAATGTTAGTGTTAGGGTTAGGGGTAGAGTTAGGGTTAGTGTTAGTGTTAGGGTTAGGGTTATGATTAGTGTTATGGTTAGGATTACATTTCGTGTTAAGTTTGAGATTATGTTTAGGTTTAGGGTTAGTGTAAGTTTGGGGGTTATGGTTAGGGTTAGAATTAGTGATAGGATTAGGTTTGGGTTTAGGTTTGTTGTTAAGGTTAGGGTTAGGATTAGGGTTTGTATTGCGGTTATTGTTAGTGTTAGGCTTAGTGTTAGTGTTACTGTTAGGCTTAGGGTTAGACTTTGGGTTTGTGTTACAGTTAGGGTTACAGTTTGGATAAGGTTAATGTTAGGGTTAGGGTTGAGGTTAGTTTTAGGTTTGGGTTTAGGGTTAAGTTTAATTTTCATGTTAGGGTTAAGTTAAGGGTTAGGATTAGGTTTAGGGTTAGTTTTAGGATTAGAATTAGTTTTCGGGTAGTGTTAGAGTTATGGTAAGTATTAGGTTTAGGAATAGGGTTAGGGTGAGGGATACGGTTAGGGTTAGGTTTAGTGTCAGTGTTTTTGTTAGTGTTAGGGTTAGGGTTTATTATAGTGTTAGGGTTAGGGATAGGTTTAGAGTTAGTGTTAGTTTTAGGGTTAGGTTTAGGGTTAGTTTTATGATTAGTGTAATGGTTAGGGTTAAGTTTAGTGATAGGGTTAGGTTTAGGGTTAAGTTGAGTGATAAAGTTTGGTTTAGGGTTAAGGTTAGTGTTATGGTAAGGGTTAATTTTAGGGTTCGTGCTAGGGTTAGGGTTAGTGTTAGGTTTAGGTTTAGGGTTTATGTTAGGATTAGGGTTAGGGTTATTGTTAGTGTTAGGATTACAGTTAGGATTAGGAGAGGGTTAGGGTTAATATTAGTGTTAAATTTTGTGTTAAGGTTAGTGTTAGAATTAGGGGTAGGGTTAGGGTTAGGGTTAGATTTAGTGTTAGGGTTAAGGTAATAGTTAGGATTAGGGTTAGGGTTAGTGTTAGTGTTAGTGTTAGGATTAGTGTTATGGTTAGTGTTAGGGTTAGGGTTAGGATTAGGATAAGTATTAGGTTTAGGTTTAGGGTTAGGGTTATGTTTGTCTTAGTGTTTGTGTTAGGGTTAGGTTTAGGTTTAATTATAGTGTTATGATTAGGGATAGGTTTAGAGTTAGTGTTAGGGTTAGGGTTATGATTAGTGTTATGGTTAGGATTACATTTCGTGTTAAGTTTGAGATTATGTTTAGGTTTAGGGTTAGTGTAAGTTTGGGGGTTATGGTTAGGGTTAGAATTAGTGATAGGATTAGGTTTGGGTTTAGGTTTGTTGTTAAGGTTAGGGTTAGGATTAGGGTTTGTATTGCGGTTATTGTTAGTGTTAGGCTTAGTGTTAGTGTTACTGTTAGGCTTAGGGTTAGACTTTGGGTTTGTGTTACAGTTAGGGTTACAGTTTGGATAAGGTTAATGTTAGGGTTAGGGTTGAGGTTAGTTTTAGGTTTGGGTTTAGGGTTAAGTTTAATTTTCATGTTAGGGTTAAGTTAAGGGTTAGGATTAGGTTTAGGGTTAGTTTTAGGATTAGAATTAGTTTTCGGGTAGTGTTAGAGTTATGGTAAGTATTAGGTTTAGGAATAGGGTTAGGGTGAGGGATACGGTTAGGGTTAGGTTTAGTGTCAGTGTTTTTGTTAGTGTTAGGGTTAGGGTTTATTATAGTGTTAGGGTTAGGGATAGGTTTAGAGTTAGTGTTAGTTTTAGGGTTAGGTTTAGGGTTAGTTTTATGATTAGTGTAATGGTTAGGGTTAAGTTTAGTGATAGGGTTAGGTTTAGGGTTAAGTTGAGTGATAAAGTTTGGTTTAGGGTTAAGGTTAGTGTTATGGTAAGGGTTAATTTTAGGGTTCGTGCTAGGGTTAGGGTTAGTGTTAGGTTTAGGTTTAGGGTTTATGTTAGGATTAGGGTTAGGGTTATTGTTAGTGTTAGGATTACAGTTAGGATTAGGAGAGGGTTAGGGTTAATATTAGTGTTAAATTTTGTGTTAAGGTTAGTGTTAGAATTAGGGGTAGGGTTAGGGTTAGGGTTAGATTTAGTGTTAGGGTTAAGGTAATAGTTAGGATTAGGGTTAGGGTTAGTGTTAGTGTTAGTGTTAGGATTAGTGTTATGGTTAGTGTTAGGGTTAGGGTTAGGATTAGGATAAGTATTAGGTTTAGGTTTAGGGTTAGGGTTATGTTTGTCTTAGTGTTTGTGTTAGGGTTAGGTTTAGGTTTAATTATAGTGTTATGATTAGGGATAGGTTTAGAGTTAGTGTTAGGGTTAGGGTTATGATTAGTGTTAGGGTAAGGGTTAGTTTTAGGGTTAGGTTTAGGGTTCGGTTTAGAGTTAGTGTTAGGGTTAGGGTTAGGATTAGTGTTAGGGTAAGGGTTAGTTTTAGGGTTAGGTTTACGGTTAGTGTTAAAGTTAGTGTTGGGGTTAAGGTTAGTTTTAGAGTTAGGGTTAGAGTCAAGGTTAGGGTTAGAGTTAGGTTTAGTGTTAGAAATAGAGTTAGGGTCTTTATTAGAGTTAATTTTACGGGTATGGTTTTGTTAGGGTTAGGGTTAGGGTTAGTGTTAGGGTACGTATAGGATTAGGGTTATATTTAGGGTTAGAATTAGTGTTAGGATTATGGTAAGGTTTAGAGTTAGAGTTAGTGTTATGGTTAGGTGTAGGGTTAGGGTTAGTGTAAGTGTTAGGGTTAGGGTTATTGTTAGGGTTAGGGTTAGGGTTAGGATTAGTGTTAGGGTTAGGGTTAGGTTTATTGTCAGGTTTAGGGTTAGGTTTAGGTTTAGTGTTAGGGTTAGCTTTAGGGTTAGGTGTAGGATTAGATTAGGGTTAGGGTTAGGGTTAGTGTTTGAGTTAGGGTTATGGATAGGATTAGTTTAGTGTTAGAGTTAGTGTTAGGATTAGGGTTAGTGTTTGGTTAGTGTTAGGGTTAGGGTAAGTTTTAGGCTTAGAGATAGGGTTAGAGTTAGGTTTAGTGTTAGGTTTTGTTTTAGGATTAGGGTTAGTGTTAGGTTTAGCGTTTAAGTTAAGGTTAGGTTTAGGGTTAGTGTTAGGGTTCTCTTAGGGTTAGGGTTAGTGTTAGGGTTATGGTTACAATTAGGATTAAGGTTAGGGTTACGGTTAGTTTTAGGGTTAGTGTTAAGATTAATATGAGGGTTAGCGTTAGTGGTAGGGTTATCATTAGTGTATGTTAGGGTTAGGGTTAGTGTTAGTGTTAGGGTTACGATTAGGATTAGGGTTAGGTTTAAGGTTAGTGTTAGTGTTAGGTTTTGCATTAGGGTTAGTGTTAGGGTTAGCATTAGAATTAGGGTTAGGGTTAGCATTAGGGTTAGAGTTAGTGTTAGTGTTAGGATTAGGATTACAGTTCATCTTAGGTTTAGGGTTAGAATTAGGGTTAGTGTTAGTGTTAGGGTTAGGATTACAGTTCATCTTAGGGTTAGGGTTAGGGTTAGTGTTAGGGTTAGTGTTATATTTAGGGATAGTGTAAGTGTTAGTGTTAGTATTATAGTTAGAATTAGGGATAACGTTAGGGTTAGGGATATTTTTAAGGTCAGTGTTAGCATTGAGATTAGGGTTAGGGTTGGTGTTAATGTTAGGTTTAGGGTTAGAGTTAGGGTTAGTGTTAGGGTTAGGCATACGGATAGGTTTAGTGTTAGGGTTAGGGTTAAAGTTAAGTTTAGCGTTAGGGTTAGTGTAAGGGTAAATGTTAGTGTTAAGGTTAGGGTTAGTTTAAGAGTTAGGGTTAGTGTTAGTGTAAGGGTAAAAGTTAGGGTTAAGTTTAGTGTTAGTTTAAGAGTTAGGGTTAGTAAGATTTAGGGTTAGGGTTAGTGTTAAGATTAGTGTTAGGTTTAGGGTTAGGGTTTGTGTTAGGTTTAGGGTTAGGTTAAGGTGTTTTTTTTAGGGTTAGGTTTAGGGTTAGTGTTAGGATTATGTAGAGGATTAGGTTTAGATTTAAGGTTATGGTTATGTTTAGGTTTTGTGTAAAGATTAGGGTTAGGGATAGAGTTTGGGTTAGGTTTAGGGTTAGGTTTTGGGGTTGGGTTAGGATTAGGTTTAGGGTTAAGGTTAGGGTTAGTTTTAGGGTTAGGGTTAGGGTTAGTGTTAGTGTTAATGATATGTTTAGGTTTAGTGTTAGGGTTAGGTAAGAGTTAGGCTTAGGCTTATGTTACGTTTAGGTTATGGTTTGGGTTAGGGTTTGTTTTATGGTTAGGGTTAGTGTTAGGGCTACTGTTGCAGTTAGGGTTAGGGTTACGGTTATGTTTAGTGTTAGGGTTTGTGTTAGGTTTAGTGTTAGGTTTAGTGTTATGTTTAAGGTTACGGCTAGTTTTAGATTTAGGGTTAGAGTTAGGGTTTGTGTTACGGATAGTGTTAGGGTTAGCTTTAGGCTTACGGTTAGAATTAGGCTTAGAGTTACATTTAAGGTTAGGGATTGGGTTAGTGTTAGGGTTAGGGTTAGGTTTATTGCTATGGTTAGGGTTCGAATTTGGGTTAGGTTTAGGGTTAGTGTTAGGGTTAGGTTTAGTGTTAGTGTTAGGATTAGTGTTAGGGTTAGGATTGGAGTAAGGGTTTTGGTTATTGTTAGGCTTAGGGTTATTGTTAGGCTTAAGGATCAGGTTCGGGTTTAGTTTTAGGGTTAGTGTTAGAGTTAAGGTTATGCTTAGTGTTCGGGTTAGCATTAGAGTTAGAGTGGGTTAGGGTTAGTGTTCGGGTTAGGGTTAGTGTTTGTGTTAGATTTAGAGTTAGGTTAAGGGTGAGGGTGAGGGTTAGGGTTAGGGTTAGAGTTATTTTAGAGTTAGGTTTAGGGTTAGAGATATGTTTAGGTTTAGTGTTATGGTTTGGGCTAGGATTAGCTTTATTGTTAGTGTTAGGGTTACAGATAGGGTAACAGTTAGTATTAGAGTTAAGGTTACATTTTGGGTAGGGATTAGAGTTAGGTTTAGTGTTAGAGTTTGTGTTAGGATTATGGTTGTTGTTAGGTTTAGGGTTACACATAGGATGAGTTTTAGGTTTAGGATTAGGTTTAGGTTTAGGGTTAGTGTTAATGTTAGAGTAAGGGTTAGGATTAGTGTTATTTTTAGGATTAGGGTTATGGTTAGCAATAGGGTTTAGGGATAGTTTTAGTGTTAGTGTTAGGGTTAGGGTTAGGTTTAGGATTTGTGTTTGGGTTAGGTTTAGGTTTAGGGTTATTGTTAGTGTTTGGATTTAGTTTAGGGTTTGGTTTAGTGTTAGGGTTAGGGAAGATTTTAAGATTAGTATTATCGTTAGGTTAAGGCTTAAGGTATTTCTTACCATTAAGGTTAGGGTTAGGGTATGGTTACTGTTAGAGATAGGTTTAGATTTAGGGTTAGTTTTAGGGATAGGGTAAGGTTTTGGGTTAGTGTTAGGTTTTGGTTAGGGTAAAGTTTCGGTTATGGTTAGGGTTAAGGTTAAAGTTTGTGTTATGGTTAGGGTTAGGGTTAGTGTTTGGGTTAGAGTTTCCATTAGGGTTAGAATTAGAGTTAGCATAAGTTTTAGGGTTAGGGTTAGGGTTAGGGTTAAAATTAGTGTTAGTTTTAGTGTTAGGGTTAGGGTTAGGCTTAGTGTTAGGGTTAGAGTTAGGCTTAGGGTTAGGGTTTGTGTTAGGGTTATGGTTACTGTTATAGTTTGGGTTATGATAAGGGTTAAGATTAGGATTAGAGTTAGGTTAGTGTTATAGTTAGGGTTAGGGTTAGGATTAGTGTATGGGTTAGTGTTAGAGTTAGGGTTATGGATAGTTTTAGAATTAGAGTTAGGTGTAGTGTTATGGTAGGGTTAGGATTAGGGTTAGAGTTAGTATTAGGGTTAGGGTTAGGATTAGGTTTACGTTTGTGTTTGGATTAGGTTTACTGTTAGGGTTAGGGTTATTGTTAGTATTTGGGTTAAGTTTAGGGTTAGGTTGAGTGTTAGGGTTAGGGATAGTTTTAGGGCTATTGTTATCATTAGGTTTAGGGTTAACGTTTAACTTACCATTAGGATTAGGATTAGGGTATGGTTATGTTAGGGATAGGGTTAGGATTAGT
The DNA here is from genome assembly GCF_001458135.2 of Marmota marmota marmota. NCBI lineage: Eukaryota > Metazoa > Chordata > Mammalia > Rodentia > Sciuridae > Marmota > Marmota marmota. Next base: position 435,246 of record NW_026005608.1, on the reverse strand, counting down.
GTTGGGGTTATGGTTAGTGTTATAGTTTTCGATTACCATAAGGGTTAGGATTAGGGTTAGAGTTAGGTTAGGGTTAGGGTTAGGTTTAGGATTAGGGTTTGTGTTAGGGTTAGTGTTAGGGTTAAATTAGGGTTAGTGTTAGGGTTCACGTTAGGGTTAGCGTTCATGTTAGGTTTAGGTTTATGGTTAGGGTTAAAGTTAGGGTTAGTGTTAGGGTTAGTTTTAGGTTTAGTGTTAGCGTTAGTGTTTGATAGGATTATAGTTTGGTTTAGGTTTACTGTTATTGTTAGGGTTAGTTATAGGTTTAAGGTTAGGGCTAGGGTGAGGTTTAGGGTTACTGTTAGGGTGAGGGTTAGGGTTGGGGTTAGGGTTACAGTTAGGATTAGGCATAGGGTTTCAATTCGGGTTAGGGTTAGCATTAGGTTTAGTGTTAGGGTTAGGTTTAGGATTAGTGTTAGAATTAGTGTTATGGTAGGGTTACGGTTAGGGTTTGGGTTAGGGTTAGGGTTAGTGTTAGGGTTAGGGTTAGCGTAAGTGTTAGGATTGGGGTTAGGGTTATATAAGTAAGGTTATATAGGTTATAAGTAAGGTTAGAGTTCTTTTTATGGTTAAGGTTAGTGTTAGTGATAGGGTTAGGGTTAGTATTAGGGTTAAGGTTACTGTTACGTTAGAGTTAGGGTTAGTTGTAGGTAAAGGTTTAGGGTTAGGGTGAGGTTTAGGATTGATGTTAGGGTTAGGGTTAGCTTTAGGGTTAGGTTTAGGTTTGGGGTTAGGGTTATAGTTTGGTTTAGGTTTACTGTTAGTTTTAGGGTTAGTTATAGGTTTAGGGTTAGGGTTATGGTTTAGGTTTACGTTTGGGTTTAGGGTTAACATTAATGTCAGGTTTAGAGTTAGATTTACACTTAGGGTTAGTGATAGGGTTAGGATAAGGTTAGTGTTTGATTTAGGTTTTGTGTTAGTGTTAGTGTTAGGGTTAGTGTTCCGGTGAAGTTTAGTGTTAGGGTTAGGTTTGGGTTAGGGTTAGGGTTTGGTTTCTTGTTAGGGTTAGGATTAGGGTTAATATTAGTTTTAGGTTTAGGGTGAGGGTTAGAGTTAGGGTTAGGGTTATTGTTAGTGTTAGGTTAATTTTATGGTTAGGGTTAGTGTTAGTGTTAACACTAACACTAGGGTTAGGGTTTGGATTAGGTTTGGTGTTAGGATTAGAGTTAGGGTTGGGTTTAGGTTAGGTTTAGGTTAAATTTAGAAATAGGGTGAGGGTTCATGTTAGTGTAAGTGTTTGTGTTAGTTTAGGCTTAGAGTTAATGTTAGTATCAGGTTTATATTTAGGGTTGGGGTTAGTGTTAGTGTTAGGGTTAGGGTTAGCATTAAAGTTTAGGTTAGGGTTATAATTAGGTTTAGGTTTAATATTAGGGTTTAGGTTAGTGTTAATGTTATGTTAGGGTTATGATTAGTGTGAGGGTTAGGGTCAAGGTTAGGGCTTGGGTTAGGTTTAGGGTTAGGGTTATTGTAACAGTTACAGTTAGGGATACGGTTAATTTTAGGTAAGGTATAGGATTAGGATTAGGGTTACGGTTAGGGTTAGGGTTAGCTTTAGGGTTAGGGTTAGGGTTAGTTGTGGGTTTATGTTTAGCATTAGGTTTAATGTTAGGGTTATGTTTAGGGTTACAGTTAGGATTAGGGTTATAGTGATGCTTAGGGTTAGTGTTAGGATTAGGTTTAGAATTACGGTTAGGGTTAGGGTTAGGGTAAGGGTTAGTGTTCATTTTAGTATTAGGTTTAGAGTTAGGTTCAGAGTTAGGGTTAGTGATAAGATTAGCATTGGGATAAGAGTTAGTGTTAACATTTGGTTAGTGTTAGTGTTAGGTTTAGTGTCAGGTTTAGTGTTATGTTTAGGGTTAGGGTTAGGTAAGTGTTAGGGTTATGATTTGGGTTAGTGTTTGTGTAAGGGTTAGGGATAGTGTTGGGTTTAGGTTTATAGTTAGTGTTAGGGTTAGGATTAGGGTTAGTGTTAGGTTTAGGTTAGCTTTAGAATTCGTGTTAGGGTTAGTGTTAGGGTTACGGTGAGGCTTACGGTTAGTGTTAGAGTTAGGCTTAGGGTTAGAGTTAGATTTAGCATTATGGTTAGTATTACGATTAGGGTTAGGTTAAAATTAGGGTTTGGATTAGGGTTAGGGTTACAATTTGTGCTAGTCTTAGTGTTAGGGTTAGGTTAGGGTTAGGTTTAGGGTTAGTGTTAGGGTTATGTTTAGTGTTGGGGTTAAGGTTAGATTTTGTGTTAGGGTTACTGTTAGGGTTATGGTTACGGTTACAGTTATGGTTAAATTTAGGTTTAGGGTTAGGGATAGGGATTGCATTACTGTTACATTAGGTTTAAGGTTAGTATTAGTTTTAGGTTATGGTTAGTGTTAAGTTTAGGTTTAGGTTGAGTGTTATAGTTAGGTTGAGGATTAGAATTAGGGTTAGGATAAGTGATAGGTTTAGGTTTAGGGGTAGGGTTAGTGTTAGGGTTAGGGTGAAGTTTAGTGTTAGGGTTAGGGTTAGTGTTTGGATTAGGTCTAGGGTTAGGGTTAGTGTTAGGTTTTGGGATAGGTTTAGGTTAGTGTTAGTGTTAGGGTTAGGGTTAGTGTTAGGATTAGGGTTAGGGTTAGGGTTAGTGTTAGTGTTAGTGTTAGGGTTAGGTTAGGTTTCGTGTTTGGGTTAGGGATAGGGTTAGTGTTAAGTGTATGGTTAGGGTTAGTGTTAGTGATAGGGTTGGGTTGGGGTTAGGGTTAGGGTTAGTGTTAATGTTACGGATAGGATAAGTGTTAAGTTTAGGGTTCGTGGTAGGATTAGGGTTAGGGTTAGTGTTAGGGTTAGGATAAAGGTTAGGGTCAGTGATAGGGTTAGGTTTAGGTTTAGGGATAGTGTTAGGTTATAGTTAGTGTTAGTGTAGGTTAAGGTTAGGGTTATGGTTAGAGTTAGTGTTAGGGTAGGTTAAGGTTAGGGTTATGGTTAGAGTTAGGGTTTGTGTTACAGTGAAGGTTAGTGTTGGGTAAGTGTTAGTGTTAGGGTTAAATTTAATGTTAGGATTAGGTTTAGGGTTTGGTTTTGAGTTATGGTTTAGGGTTAGGTTTAGAATTTGTGTTAGGGTAAAATTAGGGTTAGGGTTTGTGTTAGGGTTAGGGTTAGGATTAGTTGTAGGCTTAGGTATTAGGCTTTGTGTTAGAGTTACTGTTAGGGTTATGTTTAGAGTTATGGTTATGATTTGGATTAGGTTTAGGGTTAGGGATCGTGTTAGGGTAGTTTTGGGTTAGGGTTAGGGTTAAGGTTAGTGTTTGGGTTAGGGTTATGGTTAAGATTAGTGTTAGGGTTAGGTTTAGGTTTAGGGTTAGTGTTAGGGTTAGAGTTAGGGTTAGGGTTAGGGTTTGGTTAGGGTTAGGGTTAGGATTAGGGTTTGTGTTAGGTTTATGCTTAGGGTTAGTGTTAGTTTTAGGTATAGGGTTAGGATTAGGGTTAGAATTAATATTAGGGTTAGGGTTAGTGTTTTTGTTAGTGTTAGTGTTTGGGTTAGGTTTATACATTGGTTTAGAGTGAGTGTTAGAGTTATAAGTAAGGTTAGTGTTAGGTTTAGTGTTGGGTTTAGTGTGAGGGTTAGGTTTAGGGTTAGGGTTAGGGTTATTGTTAGGGTTAGGATTAGGGTTAGTGTCAGGGTTAGATTTTCTGTTATGATTAGGGTTATGGTTAGGTTTATGGTTACTGAAAGGGTTACATATAGGTTAACAGTTACAGTTAGGATTAGGTTTAGGGTTAGGGATAGGTTTAGGGTAGGTTATGGTTAGGGTTAGTGTTAGGTTTAAGGATAGGATTATGGTGAAGGCTAGGTTTAGGGTTAGGATTAGGGTTATTTTTAGGGTTAATATTGGGGTTAGGTTTAGGTTAGTGTTAGGGTTAGGGTGAGACTTAGGGTTAGGGTTTCTATTAGGGTTAGGGATAAGGTTAGTGTTAGCGTTAGTGTTAGGGTTGGGGTTATGATTTTGGTGAGGGTTAAGCTAAATGGTATGGCTAGGTTTATGGTTCATGATACGGTTAGGGTTAGGGTTTGTGTTATGGTTACTGATACAGTTACATAGAGGTATACGATTACGGTTAGGATTAGGGTTAGGGTTAAGAATAGGTTTAGTGTAGGTTAGGGTTAGGGTTGGTGTTAAATTTATTGTTATTGTTAGGATTAGGTTTTTGGTTAGTGTTAGGGTTAGGGTTACAGTTAGGGTTATGTTAGGGTTAGGGTTAGGGTTAGTGTTAGGATAGGATTAGGCTTAGGGTTTGTGTTAGGTTTAGGTTTAGGGTTTGGGTTAGAGTTAGGGTTAGGGTAAAGGTTACCATTAGTGTTTAGTCTAGGGTTATAATGAGGTTTAGGATTAGTCTTAGGTTTAGGGTTAGGGTTATGTGAGGGTTAGGTTTAGGGTAAGTGTTAGGGTTATTTTAAGGTTAGGATTAGGGTTAGGGTTAGGGTTAGGATTAAAGTTAGGGTTAGGATTAGTGTTAGGGTTAGGGTTTCTGTTAGGGTTAGGAATAGTGTTAATGTTAGGTTTAGTGTTAGGTTTGGGGTTATGGTTTTGGTGAGTGTTAGGCTTAGTTTTATGGTTAGGTTTAAGTTTGTGTTAGGGTTACGGTTAGGGTTAGTGTTAGTGTTAGGATTTGGGTTTTGGTTAGGTAAGTGTTAGTGTTAGGATTAGGTAAAATTTAGGGTTATGGTTTGGGTTAGGGTTGTTGTTAGGTATAGAATTAGGGTTAGTGTTTGTGTTAGGGTTAGGGATAGGATTATGTTAGGGTTAGGGTTTGAGTTAGGTTTAGTGTTAACTTTAGGTTTAGGATTATGGTTACGGTTAATGTTAGGGTTAGGGTCAAGATTTGGGTTACTTTTAGTTTTGGGGTTAGGGTTACATTTAGGTTTAGGTTTAGTTTTAGGGTTAGGGTTAGGGTTAGGTTTAGGGTTAGTGTTAGGGTGAGGGTTAGGGTTAGGGTTAGGGTTATTTTTAAGTTTATGTTTAGGGTTAGAGTTAGTGTTAGGGTTAAGATTAGGGTTAGATTTAGTGTTAGGTTTACAGTTAGGATTAGGGTTATGGTAAGAGTGATGTTTAGGGTTAGTGTTACAGTTAGAGTTAGTGTTAAGGGAGGAGGAAGCCCGGCACCAGCCAACCCAGACTGGAGGAGGAAGCACGGCACCAAGCTAGACCGGAGGAGGATGTCCAGCCCCGCCCCGTGTGCTAGTCCAGAGGAAGCCCATCAACCCTTAAAATGCATCAAAGGGGGTTTGTCTTCCAGCACAGTTCTTCGGCTGATACAGGTACCCGGTTTCCAACTCCCCCACCCTTAGCTGCGATGACTCAAAATATTTCCCACAAGCTTTTGGGGATTGTAGCTATCAATGCAAAATAACAACTGTACAGGCCCCTGGTTTCTACCTCAGAGACTAGAGTAGGGAAGATACAGGTGGAAGCTCATTTCCTTTCACACTGGCTATACCCACCACCCTGAATACAGAGGCTCAAGCTAGGAATAGACAATGCCACCTACTGGAAAGCAAGGAAAACAGTGTTCTGAGAGCCTTTTTTATGTTTCTTTCTCTCTTTTCTTCCCCCTCTTCCACAACTTCAACATATGTGACACCAAGAACTGTGCATGAACAACCAAATTACCAAAGTAATATAATATAGAGGAATTGCAAATACCCACCTTCCCCCCATTTTTTTCTTTATTTCTATCTTGCTTTCCTTTTCCTTCTCTCTTATTTCTCTTTTCTTCCTTTTTTTCCTTTTTTTCATTTGTATTCCCTCTATCCCACTTTCAATCTCCTAACATTTGCTATCTATACATAGGGTAACTATCTAAATATAGATAGGAGGTTGAGTCTATACATTCTTCCATAAATTACCAGTCTATTGGTTAGAGTTCTCCAAAGGTGCTAAGTTAGTTTAACCTCATTCCCTTACTCCTTTCCCTCTAAGTATAACATCCTTCATCTGAAATTAAGTTTTCTATATGCCACCAGATATGGTATGCCTTTTGTGAAATTAATGACTATATTCTTAACTAATAATCAAAACCAATATCTATAGAATTAGAATCTAACTATAAATGTATTAATAATGAAAACTTGTGCTTAGATGATGTACTCTTGATATTGGGAACTGTTAAAATTGTCTTTCTCCACAAAAGAGTTATTTTGGAGCTATACAAGAACAATACAAATATATAAGGGGAAAATATTAACACAACAGTTTCACAAAGCTATAAAGAATCATGAGCAGTATGAAAAGACAAGGAAAGAAAGGACCACAACCAATACAGGTCAATTCAACATTAGATGAGGTAATATCTGCAGCTGATGGAATGTCAGACAAAGAGTTCAGGATATACATGCTTCAGATGATCTGGAGTCTCAAGGAAGACATTATGCAGCAAATTCAGAAAATGAAAGATCACTTTGACAATGAATAACATAAACAAATCCAAGAAACCAAAGATCAACTCTATAGGGAGATAGAGGATATAAAAACAAACAAACAGAAATCCTGGAAATGCAGGAACAATAAACCAAATTAAAAACTCAAATGAGAGTATTACCAGCAGAGTAGAACACTTAGAAGATAGAACTTCAGACAATGAAGACAAAGTTTTTCAAGTTGAAAAGAACACAGACAGCTCAGTGAGAATGTTAAGAAATCATGAGCAGAACATCCAAGAATTATGGGATAACATAAAGAAACCATACCTAAAAGTTATTGGGATAAAAAAGGGTATAGAGGTCCAAACCAAGGAAATGAGCAACTAATCAATGAAATAATACTAGAAAACCTCCCTGACTTAAAGAATGAAAAAGAAATCCAAATATTAGAAGCCTACAGGACACCAAATGTACAAAATCATAAGAGATCCACAACAAGACACATAATAATGAAGATGCCCAACATACAGAATAAGGAGAAAATCTTAAAAGCCACAAGAGAGAGGAAGCAGATCACATTTAGGGGTAAACAAATCAGGATAACTGCTGATCTTTCAACACAGACTTTGAAAGCTAGAAGATCCTGGAACAACATATTTCAAATGCTGAAAGAAAAAGGGTTCCAACCAAGAACCATGTATCCAGCGAAATTAAGCTTCAGGATTGAAGATAAAATAAAAATTTTCCATGATAAACAAAAGTTAATAGAATTTGCAGCTAGAAAACCAGCTCTTCAAAACATCCTTTGCAAAACATTAAAGGAAGAGGAAATGAAAAATAACAATGAAAACCAACAGTGGGAGGTAGTACAGTAAAGGAAAAACTAATCATAGAGGGAAAACAAATCATGTTAAGTAACATACATAATCAAAGATGGCTGGAAATACAAACCATATCTCAATAGTAACCCTAAATGTTAATGGCTTAAATGCACCAATCAAAAGACATAGACTAGTAGAATGGATTAAAAAAAAAAAGACCCAACAATAGTCTGCCTACCGGAGACTCATCTGATAGGAAAAGACATACACAGACTGAAGGTGAAAGGTTGGGAAAAATCATATCACTCATATGGAACCCGGAAGCAAGTAGGGGTGTCCATACTTGTATCAATTAAAATAGACTTCAAGCCAAAGTTAATCAAAAGGGATAAACAAGAACACTACATACTGCTCAAGGGAACCATAAACCAACAAGACTTGATGATTATTAATATATATGCCCCAAACAATGGTGCAGCTACGTTCATCAAACAAACTCTTCTCAAGTTCAAGAGTCAAATAGACCACAACACAATAATCATGGGAGATTTTAACACACCTCTCTCACCACTGGAAAAATCTTCCTAACAAAAGTTGAATAAAGAAACCATAAAGCTCAATAATACAATTAATAACTTAGACTTAATTGATATATACAGAATATATCACCCAACACCAAGCAGATACACTTTCTTCTCAGCAGCACATGGATCCTTCTCAAAAATAGACCATATATCATGTCACAGGGCAAATCTTAGCAATTACAAAGGAGTAGAGATACTACCATGCATTTTATCTGTTCATAATGGAATGAAATTGGAAATCAATAATAAAATGAGATAGGAAAAATCCTACATCGCATGGAGATTAAACAATATGCTACTGAATGAACAAAGGGTTACAGAAGACATCAAAGAGGAAATTAAAAAATTCTTAGAGGTAAATGAAAACTCAGACACAACATATCGAAATCTCTGGGACACTATGAAAGCAGTACTAAGAGGAAAATTCATTTCATGGAGTTCATTTCTTAAAAGAAGGAAAAGCCAACAAATAAATGACCTCACACTACACTTCGAAGCCTTAGAAAAAGAAGAACAAATCAGCAGCAAATACAGTAGAAGGTAAGAAATAATTAAAATTAGAGCTGAAATCAATGGAATCGAAACAAAAGAAACAATTGAAAAAATTGACAAAACTAAAAGTTGGTTCTCTGAAAAAATAAATAAGATTGATAGACCACCAGCCACGCTAACAAAGGGAAGAAGAGAGAGAACCCAAATTACTAGCTTACGGGATGAAAAAGGCAACATCACAACAGACAATTCAGAAATACAGAAGATAATTAGAAATTATTTTGAAACCATATACTCTAATTAAATAGAAGATAGTGAAGGCATCGATAAATTCCTTAAGACGTATGAACTACCCAGATTGAGTCACGATGATGTAAACAACCTAAACAGACCAATATCAAGTGAGGAAATAAAAGAAGCCATCAAAAGACTACCAACCAAGAAAAGCCCAGTACCGGATGGATATACAGCAGAGTTTTACAAGAACTTTAAAGAAGAACTAATACCAATACTCTACAATCTATTTCAGGAGATAGAAAAAGAGAGAGAATTTCCAAATTCATGCACCCTGATTCCCAAACCAGATAAAGACATCTCAAAAAAGGAAAACCACAGACCTAATGAATTTGATGCAAAAATTTAGATGCAAAAATCCTCAATAAAACTCTGGCAAATCAGATACAAAAATATATCAAAAAGATCGTGCACCGTGATCAAGTAAGATTCATCCCTGGGATGCAAGGCAGGTTCAATATATGGAAATCAATAAACGTTATTCACCACATCAATAGACTTAAAGATAAGAAATATATGATCATCTCGATAGATGCAGAAAAAGCATTTGACAAAGTACAGCATCCCTTTATGTTCAAAACACTAGAAAAACTAGGGATAACAGGAACTTACCTCAACATTGTAAAAGCTATATATGCTAAACCTCAGGCTAGCATCATTCTAAATGGAGAAAAACTGAAGGCATTCCCTCTAAAATCTGGAACAAGACAGGGATGCCCTCTCTCACCACTTCTATTAAATATACTTCTCAAAATACTGGCCACAGCAATTAGACAGACAAAAGAAATTAAAGGCATTAAGATAGGAAAAGAAGAACTTAAATTATTACTATTTGCAGATGATATGATCCTATATCTAGAAGACACAAAAGGGTCCACAAAGCATCAGCTGGCAGTCTGAAAGGGTGGGGAAACAGCTCAATGAGCATCACCGCAGAGGAGCCAATCAGCTAGAAGTTGCTGGGGCCGCTGTGAGCCAATCATCAGCTGGCAGTCTGAAAGTTTGCTGGGGCCCCTTCGGCTGTGGCTCTCAACATCTCCCCCTCTCTGTTTAAACAACAAGCATGTGGCTTAGGGACCGTGCCTGCCTTAGGTTGTCCAATAGTACATATGGTCCTTACCCGTTATCGGATGAGCTGACCTCAAGGCGTCAGCCTCCTGTCTTAGGTTGGTACCATTGCAATTGGATCTTACCCGTCACTGACTACCAGTCCAGTATACAGCCACACCTGTGGATAGGTCTTTGTATCAGCGGTGGGTGAGGTTCTTTGCCTCACCTCTGTTCGCCCCCAAATTTTAGCTGAACGACCATGACAAGCAGAAGGGAGGAAGATACTCCAAGCCAATTGATGGCTCCTTTTGGAAAAATTGTACCAC
>NW_026005608.1:355437-418085 GCF_001458135.2 Marmota marmota marmota | reverse complement strand
TTACTCCTCACACTTCAGATAGAGCCCTAATATCCAGAGTATACAAAGAACTCAAAAATAAACAACAAGATTACAAATAACCCAATCAACCAATGGGCCAAGGACCTGAATAGACACTTCTCAGAGGAGGACATAAAATCAATCAACAAGTACATGAAAAAATGCTCACCATCTCTAGCAGTCAGAGAAATGCAAATCAAAACCACCCTAAGATACCATCTCACTCCAGTAAGATTGGCAGCCATTATGAAGTCAAACAACAACAAGTGCTGGCGAGGATGTGGGGAAAAGGGTACACTTGTACATTGCTGGCGGGACTGCAAATTGGTGCAGCCAATTTGGAAAGCAGTATGGACATTTCTTGGAAAGCTGGGAATGGAACCACCATTTGACCCAGCTATTCCCCTTCTCGGTCTATTCCCTAAAGACCTAAAAAGAGCATACTACAGGGACACTGCTACATCGATGTTCATAGCAGCACAATTCACAATAGCAAGACTGTGGAACCAATCTAGGTGTCCTTCAATAGATGAATGGATAAAAAAAATGTGGCATTTATATACAATGGAGTCTTACTCTGCATTAAAAAATGACAAAATCATAGAATTTGCAGGGAAATGGATGGCATTAGAGCAGATTATGCTAATTGAATCTAGCCAGTCCCTAAAAAACAAATGTCAAATATCTTCTTTGATATAAGGAGAGCAACTGAAATCAGAGCAGGGAGGAAGAGCATGAGAAAAAGATTAACATTAAACAGGGATGAGAGGTAGGAGGGAAAGGGAGAGAGAAGGGAAATTGCATGGAAATGGAAGGAGACCCTCATTGTTATACAAAATTACATATAAGAGGATGTGAGGGGAAAGGGAAAAAAACAAGGGAGAGAAATGAATTACAGTAGATGGGGTAGAGAGAGAAGATGGGAGGGGAGGGGAGGGGGATAGTAGAGGATAGGAAAGAGCAGAATACAACAGTCACTAGTATGGCAATATGTAAAAACGTGGATGTGTAACCGATGTGATTCTGCAATCTGTATACGGGGTAAAAATGGGAGTTCATAACCCACTTGAATCAAATGTATGAAATATGATATGTCAAGGGCTTTGTAATGTTTTGAACAACCAATAAAAAAATTAAAAAAAAATAGAGTTATTGTTATGGTTAGGGTTAGGGTTGGGTTAAGTTTAGGGTTACGGTTAGGATTAGGGTTAGTGTTAATGTTTGATTTAGGGTTAGGGTTAGTGTTTGTGTTCAGGTTAGGGTTGGGGTTAGGTAAGGGTAAGGGTTAAGAATAGATTAGGGTCAGGATTATGGTTGTGTTAGGGTTTGTGTTAGGATTAGAGTTAGAGTTAATATTAGTGTTAGTGTTAGGGTTAGGATTAGGGTTAGGGTTAGGTTTAGTGTTAGTGTTAAGGTTAAGATTAGGTTTAGGTTTAGTGTTAGCATTAGGGTTATGGTTACAATTATGTTAGGATTATGGTTGGTGTTAGTGTTAAATTTTCCATTAGAATTAGGGTTAGGGATTAATAGTAGGGTTAGAGTTAGGGTTAGGGTTAGGGTTAAGACTAGGGATAGAGTTAGGTTTAAGATAAGAGTTAGGATTAGCATTAGGGTTCGTGTTAGTTTTAGAATTAGGGTTCATGTTAAGGTTACGGTTAGGGTGAGGGTTAGTGTTCAGGTTAGGTTTAGTGTAAGTGTTTGTTTTAGGGTTAGGGATAGGTTTAATTATAATGTTAGGGTTAGGGATAGGTTTAGAGTTAGTGTTACGGTTACAATTAGGTTTAGATTTAGTGCTTGATTAGGGTTAGAGTTAGGGTTAAGATTACTGATAGGGTTAGGTTTAGGGTTAAGGTTAGTGTTATGGTAAGGGTTAGGGTTAGGGTTAGGGTTTGAGTTAGGATTTGGGTTAGTGTTAGGGTTAGGGTTAGTGTTAAGATTAGATTTAGGGTGAGGGTTAGTGTTAGAATTAGGGTCAGGATTAGGGTTAGTTTCAGGGTTAGGGTTAGGGTTAAGTTTACGGTTACTGTTAGGATTAAGATAAGGGTTGGGATTAGGTTTAGGATTAGTGTTAGTGTTCTAATTAGGGTTTCTGTTAGGTTTTGGGTTAGTGTGAGTGTGAGGGTTAGTGTTAGGGTTAGGGTTCTGTTTGTGTTGGGGTTAGGGTTAGGGTTAATTATAGTGTTAGGGTTTGGAATGAGGTAGAGTTACTGTTAGGGTTAGGGTTAGGGTTATGGTTAGGTTTATGGTTAGTGTTAGTGTTTGGGTTATGGTTAGGGTTAGTGTTATGGTAAGGGTTAGGGTTAGGTTTACGGTTATTCTTACTTTTATGGTTAGTTTTAGGTTTAGGGTTAGAATTAGGGTTAGTGTTAGGGTTAGGGTTAAGGTTACTGTTTGTTTTATGGTTAGGAATAATATTAAAATTAGGGTTAGTGTTAGGTTTAGGATTAAGTTTAGTGATAGGGTTAGGATTATGTTTAGGGTTACCGTTAGGGTACGATTAAGTTTAGTGTTTGTGTTAGTGTTAAAGTTAGGGTTAGAATTAGGTAATGATTAGGGTTAGAGTTAGATTAGGGTTAGGATTATGGTTTGGGTTTGGTTTTGTGTTAAGGTTAGAGTTAGGATTAGAAACAGTGTTAAGGTTAGAATTAGGGTTACAGTTAGGTTTAGAGTTAGGGTTTGTGTTAGGTTTAGACTTAGGGTTACAGTTAGGGTTAGGTTTAGTTATGGGGTTGGGGTTAGAGTTAGGGTTAGGTTTCAGTTTAGCTTTAGGGTTAGTGTTAGGGTTAGGTTTAGGGTTAAGATTAGGGTTAGGGTTAGGGTTAGGGTCAGGATTAGTTTTAGGGTTCAGGTTAGAGTTCATGTTAGAGTTAGGATTAGTGTTAGATTTGGGGTTAGGGTTTGGGTTAGTGTTAGGGTTAATGTTAATGTTTGGGTTAAGGTTAGGATTAGGGTTAGTGTTAGGGTTAGTGTAAATTTAGGGTTAGGATTAGGGTTAGGTTAGGGTTAGGGTTAAATTTACGGTTTATGTTATGGTTTAGTATTAGGTTTAGAGTTGCGGTTAGGATTAGGGTTAGTGTTAATGTTAGGGATAGTGTTAGGTTTAAAGTTTGGGTTAGGGTTAGGGTTAGGTTCAGTGTTAGGATAAGGTTTAGGTTTAAGGTTATAATTAGAGTTAGTGTTAGTGTTAGGGTTAGGGTTAAGGTGAATGTTAGTGTTAGGTTTAGGGTTAGTGTTACGACTAGGGTTAAATTAGGGTTAGAATAAGATTTAGGGTTAATGTTAGCGTTGGGGTTAGGTTTGGGTTTAGGGTTTATGTTAAGGATAGGGTTAAATTTAGATTTAGTTTAGGGTTAGGGTTTGGCTTAGGGTTCGTGTTAGAGTTAGGGTTAGGGTTAATGTTAGTTTAGGGTTAGGGTTAGCATTAGGGTTAGTGTTAGGGTTACAGTTAGGGTTAGTGTTAGTGTTTGTTTTAGCATTATAATTAGGTTTAGGTTTAGAGATAGAGTTTGGATAAGGGTTAATGTCAGGTTTAGAGTTAGGTTTAGTTTTAATGTAAGGATTAGGGTTATGGATAGTGTTAGACTTTGGGTTAGTGTTAGGGTTATAGTTAGGGTTTGGTTTAGGTTTCGGGTTAGGGTTAGGGTTGATTTATTGTTAGGGTTAGTGTTACTGTTAGGGTTAGGTAAGGGTTAGGGTTAGGGTTACGGTTAGTGTTATGGTTAAGATTAGGGTTAGGATTAGGGTTAGGATTAGGGTTTGTGTTAGATTTCGGGTTGGGGTTAGTGTTAGTGTTAGGGTTAAGTTTAGGGTTAGGGTTAGGTTTAAGATAAGGTTAGGGTTACTGTTAGGGTGAGGGTTACAGTTTGTGTAATAGTTGGGATTAGGGTTAGTGTAAGGTTTAGGATTAGGGTTAGGGTTATGGTTAGTTTTAGGGTTAGAGATAGTGTTTGGGATAGGGTTAGAGTTAGAATAACTCATAACACTAACCCTTATGCTAACCCTAAACCTAAACTAACATTAACCCTAACCCTAACTCTAACACGAACCCTAAGCGGCAGGGTTACAGTTAGGGTTTGTGTTATGGTTAGGGTTACGTTAGGGTTAGGGTTATTGTTAATGTTAATGTTAGAGTTACGGTTAGGGTTAGTGTTAGAATTAGGGTTAAAGTAAGGTTTAAGGTTAGGATAAGGGTTATGATTAGATTTAGTGTTACTGTTAGGTTTAGGGTTTTGGTGACTGTTAGGCTTTGGGCTAGGGTTAGGGTTAAAGTTAGTGTTAAGTTTAGGGTTAGTGTTATGATTAGGATTAGGGTTAGGGTTAGGTTTATGGTTAGGGTTATTTTAGGGTGAGGTTTAGGTTAGGGTTAGTGTTAGGGTTAGGGTTAGAGTTGGGGTTAGGGTTCGTTTTAGTGTTAGGGTTAGGGTTAGGTTTACTTAGGATTAGGGTTAGGGTTAGGGTTAGTGTTTGTGTTAGGGTTAGGTTTAAGTTTAGGTTTAGGGTTAGGGTTAGTGTTACTATTATGGTTAGAGTTAAAGAGAGCAGCAGGGTTAGGGTTAGGTTTAGGGTTAGTGTTAGCGTTAGGGTTAGAGTTAGGGTTATCATTAGTGATAAGGTTCGGATTAAGGTTCGTGTTAGGAGTAAGTTAGGGTAAGTGTTAGGGTTAGGATTAGGTTTAGGGTTAGGCTTACTGCTAGTGTTAGTGTTAGGGTTACGATTAGGAATAGCGTTAGGTTTCGGGATAGGTTTAGAGATAGTGTTAGGGTTAAGGTTAAGGTTAGGGTTAGTGTTACATTTAGAGTTAAGATTAGGGTTAGTGTTATGTTTTGGTTTAGGGTTAGGTTTAGTTTAAATGTAAGGGTTAGGGTTAGGGTTACGGTTAGGGTTAGGTTTTGGGTTAGTGTTAGGGTTAGGGTTAGGGTTCGGGTTAGTGTTGGGATTAGTGTTAGGGTTAGGGTTAGGATTTGTGTTAGGGTTAGGGTTAGGTTTGGGTTTTGTTTTGGGTTAGGTTTAGGGTTAGCCTTACTGTTAGTATTAGGGTTAGAGTTAGGGTTAGGTTTAGGGTTATTTTTAGGGTTAAGGTTAGGGTTGAGGTTAGTGTTAGGGTTAGTATTAGTGTTAGGTTTAGTGTTAGGGTTAGGGTTAGTGTTAGCATTAGGGTTAGGATTAGGGTTATGGTTAGGATTATGTTTAAGGTTCTGGTTACGGTTAGGATTAGGGTTAGGTTTAGGTTAGCATTAGGTGAGTTAGGGTTTAAGATAGGGTTAGGGTTAGGATTATTATTAGGGTTAGGTTTAGGATTAAGTTTAGATTAGGATTAGGGTTAGGTTTAGGGTTGTGTAAAAGTTAAGGTTAGGGTTAGTGTTAGCTTTAGTTTTAAGGTTTGGGTTAGGGTTAGTGTTATGTTTAGGGTTAGGGTTATAGTTAGGGTTAGGGTTATATTTAGGTTAATGTTTAGTGTTAGGGTTAGAGTTAGGTTTAGGGTTAGCTTACGGTTAGAATTAGGGTGAGAGTTAGAGTTAGGCTTAGCATTAGGGTTATTGTTAGTGTTAGTGTTAGTGGTAGGGTTAGGTTTAGGGTTAGTTTTAGGGTTACAGTTAGTGATAGTGTTAGGGTTAGGGTTAGGGTAAGAGTTAGTGATTGGGTTAGTGTTAGATTTAAAGTTAGGGTTAGTTTTAGTGTTAGGGTTAATGATAGGGTTAGGAATAGGATTGCTCTTAGGGTTAGAGTTAGGGATAGGTTTAGGGTTTCAGTTAGGATTAGGGTTATGTTTGTGTTAGGGTTACGGTTAGGGTTAGGGTAAACTTTTTGTTTAGGGTTAGGGTTAAGGTCAGAGTTAGTTTTAGTTTTAGGGTTAGGGTTAGGTTAGAGTTAAGTTAGGGTTTAGGTTAATGTTAGCTTTAGGATTAGGGTTTGAGTTGGGGTTACAGTTAGGGTTACCGTTAGGATTATGATAGTGGTTAGGATTAAATCAAAGACATTCCTGTATATCAGTGAATTCTCTGAAATGGAAATGAGGTAAACTACTCCATTCACAATATCCTCAATAAAATAAAATAAAATACCTGGGAATCACCTTAACAAAAGAGGTGAAAGAGCTATACAATGAAAACTACAGAACCCTGAAGAAAGAAATAGAAGAAGACCTTAGAAGATGGAAGGATTTACATTGCTCATGGATTGGTAGAATTAATATTATTAAGATGGCCATACTACCAAAAGCACTTTACAGATTCAATGCAATTCCCATCAAAATCCCAATGACATTCCTTGCAGAAATAGAAAAAGCAATCATGAAACTCATCTGGAAAAACAAGAGACCCAGAATAGCTAAAGTAATTCTAAGTAGGAAGAGTGAAATTGGTGGTATTGCAATTCCAGATTTTAAACTATACTATAGGGCAATAGTAACAAAAACAGCATGGTACTGGAACCAAAACAGGCTGGTAGACCAATGGTACAAAATAGAGGACACAGAGACAAATCCACAAAATTACAACTACCTTATATTAGACAAAGGTGCTAAAACCAGGCAATGGAGAAAGGATAGCATCTTCAACAAATGGTGCTGGGAGAACTGGAAATCCATATGCAACAAAATAAAATTGAATCCCTTTCTCTCACCATGCACAAAAGTCAACTCAAAATGGATCAAGGAGCTAGAAGTAAGACCAGAGACTCTGGGTCTAATAGAAGATAAAATTGGTCCTAATCTTCATCACGTGGGGGCAGGCCCCAAATTTCTTAATAAGACACCTATAGCACAAGAGTTAAAACCAAGAATCAACAAATGGAACGAATTCAAACTAAAAAGTTTTTTCTCAGCAAGAGAAATAATATGCAAGGTGAATAGGGAGCCTACATCCTGGGAACAAATTTTTACCCCTCAAACATCAGATAGAGCTCTAATCTCTAGAGTATACAAAGAACTCAAAAAGTTAAACAACAAAAAAGCAAATAACCCAATCAACAAATGGGCCAAGGACTTGAACAAAAACTTCTCAGAAGAGGATATACAATCAATTAACAAATACATGAAAAAATGCTCACCATCTCTAGCAATCAGAGAAATGCAAATTAAAACTACTCTAAGATATCATCTCACTCCAATAAGAATGGCAGCCATTATGATGTCAAACAACAATAAGTGCTGACGAGGATGCAGGGAAAAAGGTACACTCATACATTGCTGGTGGGACTGCAAATTGGTGCAGCCAATTTGGAAAGCAGTATGGAGATTCCTTGGAAAGCTGTGAATGGAACCACCATTTGACGCAGCTATTCCCCTTCTCAGACTATACCCAAAAGACCTAAGAAGAGCATACTACAGGGACACAGCCACATCAATGTTAATAACAGCACAATTCACAATAGCTAGAATGTGGAACCAACGTAGATGCCCTTCAATAGATGAATGGATTAAAAAATGTGGCATTTATACACAATGGAATATTACTCAGCACTAAAAAAAAAAATAAAATCATGGCCCTTGCAGGCAAATGGATGGCATTAGAGCAGATTATGCTAAGTGAAGTTAGCCAATCCCTAAAAAACAAATGCTGAATGTCTTCTCTGATATAAGGGGGGTGACTCAAAATGGGATAGGGAGGAAGAGCATGAGAAGAAGACTACCACTAAATAGGGAAGAGAGGTGGGAGGGGAAAAGGGGGAGAAGAGGAGTTACACAGAAGATGGAAGGAGAACCTCATTGTTATACAGAATACATATATGTTGTAATGAGAAAAATAAAAAAAAGTGTGTCACATTAGATTGGATAGAGAGAAAGGATGGGAGAGGAGGGGAGGAGTGGGGAGGATAGGAAGGGCAGCAAAATAGAACAGAAAATATGATTGATGTATGTACATTTGATGTATGTATTATATGTCAAAATAAATTCTACTGTCATGTATGACTAAAAAATAAATAAATAATAAAATAAAATAAATTTTAAAAAAAAGGTTACAAATAAGGTTAGTGTTAGGGTTAGGGTTAAGATTAGTGTTAGGGTTAGGGTTAAAATTAGTGTTAGGGTTATAGTTAGGGTTTGGTTAAATTAGGGTTAGGGTGAGATTTATGGTTCATTTTAGGACTAAGGTTAGTGTTTTTATTAGTTTTAGTTTTAGGGTAAATGTTAGGGTTAGGTTTAGGGTTAGGATGAGGGTTAGGTTTAGTGTTACGATTAAGATTAGGGTTAGGGTTATGTTTAGGGTTAGTGTTTGGAATGGATTTATATTTAGTGTTAGGGTTAGGGTTAGGATAAGGGTTAGGGTTAGAGTTAGGTATAGGATATGGGTTAGGGTTAGGTTTAGTGTTTGGGTTAGGGTTAGTATTCAGATTAGGCTAAGGGTTAGTTTGAGGGTTAGCTTTAGGGTTAGGATTAGGGTTGTGGTTAGGGTTAGGGTTAGAGTTAGGTTAAGGTTAGTGTTTAGTTTAGGATTAGTGTTAGGTTTATGATTAGGATAAGTGTTCCAGAGAGTGTTAGTGTTAGGGTTGTGTTCGGGTTATAATTAGGGTAAGGGTTCATGTTAGGGATAGGGTTAGGGTTAGTGTTAGGTTTGGGTTTAGGATGAGGCTTAGGGTTAGGGTTAGGGTTAGTGTTAGTGTTAGGTTAGTGTTATGGTTAGGGTAAGGATTAGGGTTAGGTTTAGGTTTAGGATTAGGTTAACTGTTAGGATTATGGTTAGGGTTAGGTTACAGTTAGTGTTAGGGTTAGAGTTAGGGTTCATGTTCGGGTTAGGGTTAGGGTTAGAGTTAGTGTTAAGGTTAGGGTTAGGGTTAGCATTAGTGTTTGGGTTTGGGTTATAGTTAGGTTTAGGGTTAGTATTAGTGTTTGAATTAGGGTTAGTATTAGGTTTAGCATTAGGTTTAGGGAGCGGGTTAGTGTTAGGGTTTGGGTGAGGGTTAGGGTTAGGGTTATGTAAGGGTTAGGTTTAGGGTTAGGTTAGGTATAGGGTTATGGTTTGGGTTATGGTTTCTGTTTGTATTAGGATTAAGGTTAGGATTAGGGTTACAATAGGGTTAGTGTTAGGGTGAGGGTTAGGGTTAGGATTCGGATTAGGGTTAGGGTTACAGTTATTGTTAGGGTTAGGATTAGGGTTATGTTTAGGTAAGGGTTAGGTTTAGGGTTAGGGTTACGGTTAGGATCAGGGGTAGGTTTAAAGTTAGGATTAGGGTTGGTCTTAGGGTTAGTTTTAGCGTTAGGGTTAGTATTTGAATTAGTGTTTGTGTTAGAGTTATTGTTTGTGATAGGGTTAGGATTAGGGTTAGGGTTTGTGTTAGGGTCAGGGTTAGGGATATATTTATAATTAGTATTAGGTATAGAGTGAGGCTTCGTGTTAGTTTTAAGGTTACAGTTAAGGTTAGGGTTAGTGTTAGTTTTAGGGTTAGGGTTAATATTAGGATTAGGGTATAGGTATAGTTAAGGTTAGTGTTAGGTTTAGGCTTAGGGTTAGAGTTAGGACAGAATAGGGTTAGGTTTGGGGTAAGGGTTAGTGTTAAGATTTGGGTTTGAATTAGTGTTAGTTTTAGAGTTAGGGTTACGGTTAGGGTTATGTAAGATTTAGGGTTAGCGTTAAGTTAGGCTTAGGGTTATGATTTGGTTTAGGGTTTTTGTTAGGTTTATGATTAGTTTTACATTAGGGTTAGGCTTAGAGTTAGGGTTAGTATTAGTGATAGTGTTAGGATTAGGGTTAGGTTTATGTTTAATTTTAGGTTATTTTTCGGTTTAGGGTTAGTGTTATGGTTAGGGTAACTGTTAGTTTAAATGTTAGGGTTAGGGTTGGGGTTAGTGTTAAGCTTAGCATTAGGGTTAGGTTTAGGGTTCGAGTTAGGTTAGGGTTTGGGTTAGGGATAGTTTAGGGTTATTTTTCGGTTAATATTAGGGTTACGGTTAAGTAATGGTTAAGTTTAGGGTTATTTTTAGATTATATTTAGGGTTATGGTTAGGGTTAGTTTTGGGGTTAGAATTAGAGTTAGAGTTAGAGGTCAGGTTATGTTTAGGGTTGGTTTAGAGTTACGGTTAGGGTTAGGGTTAAAATTATGATTTGTGTTAGGGTAAGTGTTATGGTTAGGGTTTGTGTTAGGGTTAAAGTTAGATTTAGATTTGGGGTTATGGTTAGTAAGACGGTTAAAGTGAGGCATAGGGTTAGGTTAGAGTTAGTTTTATGGTTACGGGTAGGTTAGGGTTAGTGTTAGGGTTAGGGTTAGTGTTAGTGTTGGGGTTAAGGTTTAGGGTTAGGGATACGGTTAGGGTTAGGGTTAGGGTTAGTGATAGGGATACGTTTGAGTTTAGGGTTAGTGTTAGTGTTAGGGTTAGGGTTAGTGTTAGGTTTAAGGTTAGGGTTAGGTTTAGGGTTAGTGTTAGGTTTAAAGTGAGGAGATGGTTAGGGTTAGTGTTATGTTAGGGTTAGGGTTATGTTTTGGGTTAGGGTTTGTGTTAGGGTTATGGTTATGGTTAGGATTAGGGTTACTTTAGGCTTAGGGTTAGGGTTAGGTTTAGGGTTAATGTTAGGTTTAATGTTAGTGTTAGGGTTAAAGATAGGTTTAGTGTTAGGTTTATGGTTAGTTTGAGGGTAAGTGTTAGGGTTAGTGTTAGGTTAGGGTTAGTGTTACGGTTAAGGTTAGTGTTAGGGTTAGGGTTAGGGTTAGGGTTAAGGTTCATGTTAGGTTTAAGATTAGTGTTAGTGTTAGGTTTATGGTTAGTTTTAGGGTTAGGGTTAGTGTTATGTTTAGGGTTATGGTTAGGGTTAGGGTAGGATTAGTTACGGTTAGGGTTAGGGTAGGATTAGTGTTTCGGTAAGTGTTAGAGTTAGGTTTAGGTACAATTTTAGAATTACGGTTAGTGTTAGTGTTAGGGTTAGGGTTAGGGTTTGTGTTTGGGTTAGGTTTACAGTTAGAGTTAGGGTTATTGTTAGTGTTGGGTTAAGATTAGGGTTAGGTTTAGTGTTAGGGTTAGGGATAGTCTTAGGGTTAGTGTTATTGATAGGTTTATGGTTAAGGATTTTCTCACCATTTGGGTTAGGATTAGGGTATGGTTAGTATTAGGGATAGGTTTAGGATTAGTATTAGGGATAGGTTAAGGGTTTGGGTTAGTGTTAGGTTTTGGTTAGGGTTAGGTTTCCATTATGCTTAGGGTTATGGTTTGGTTAGGGTTAGGGTTAGGGTTGAGGTTAGAATTTCGGTTAGGGTTAGGGCTAGGGTTAATGTTAGGGTTAGAGTTAGGTTTAATGTCATGAATAGGGTTAGAGTAAGTTTTAGGGTTAGGATTAGGATTATGGTTACAATAAGTGTTAATTTTAGTGTTAGGGTTAGGGTTAGGGTTGGGTTTGTGTTAGGTTTCGGGTTACTGATTGTGTTGGGGTTATAATTAGTGTTATAGTTTGGGTTATGATAAGGGTCAGGATTAGGGTTAGAGTCAGGTTAAGGTTAGGGTTAGGGTTAAGTATAGAGTTAGGGTTAGGTTTAGGATTAGTGTTTGTGTTAAAAAGTTAGTGTTAGGGTTAAATTAGGGTTATTGTTAGGTTTAGGGTTCATGTTACGGTTAGCGTTCGTATTAGGTTTAGGTTTAGGGTTAGGGTTAAAGATACGATTAGTGTTAGGGTTAGTGTTAGGTTTAGGGTTAGCATTAGTGTTTGAGATAGGGTTATAGTTAGTTTAGGTTTAATGTGAGTGTTAGAGTTAGTAATAGGTTTAGGGTTAAGTTTAGGGTGAGTTTTACAGTTAGTGTTAGGGTGAGGGTGAGGGTTAGGGTTACAGTTAGGGATAGGGTTAGCGTTAAGTTTAGCTTTACAGTTAGGGTTAGGGTTAAAATTAGTGTTAGAATTAGTGTTATGGTAGGGTTAGGGTTAGGGTTTGTGTTAGGGTTAAGTTAGAGTTTGTGTTAGTGTGAAGGTTAGTATTATGGTTAGGGTTACGGTTATAATTAGGTTAAGTTTAGTGTTACATTTGCGTTAGGGTTAGTGTTAGGTAAAGGTTTAGGTTTAGGGTGAGGTTCAGGGTTAATACTAGGGTTAGGGTTAGCTTTAGGGTTAAGGTTAGGGTTATGGTTAGGGTTAGGTTAAGATTAGTGTTTGGTTTAGGTTTTGTTTTTGTGTTAGGGTTATGTTTATGGTTACAGTGAAGGTTAGTGTTAGGGTTAGGTTGGGATACAGTTAAGGTTTAGGTTTGTGTTAGGGTTAGAATTAGGGTTATTGTTAGGTTTAGGTTTAGGATGAGGGTTAGAGTTAGGGTTAGGGTTATTGTTAATGTTAGATTAGTTTTATCGCTAGGGTTATGGTTAGTGTTAAAGTTAGGGTTAGGGTTTGGATTAGGTTTAGTGTTAGGGTTTTGGTTAGGTTTAGGTTTAGTGTTAGGTTTAGGGTTAGTGTTAGTTTATGTTAGGGTTAGGGTTATTGTTAGTGTTAGGTTTAGGATTAGGTTTAAGGTTAGAGTTCATGTTAGGGTTAGTGTTAGGTTTAGGGTTAGGTTTAGGGTTCATGTTAGGGTTAGTGTTAGGGCTATGGTTTGGGTTAGGGTGAGGCTTAGGTTTAGTATTAGGGTTAGGGTTAAGGTTTAAGGTTATGGTTATGGTTATGGTTACGGTGATGGTTAAATTTAAGAATAGGTTTAGAGAAAGGTTTAGGGTTAGTGTTACATTAGGGTTAAGGTTAAGGTTAAGGTTAGTGTTAGATTCAGGTTAGGGTTCGTGTTAGGTTTAGGTTTAGGTTGAGGGTTAAAGTTAGGTTGAAGTTTATGGTTAGGATTAGGATAAGTGATAGGTTTAGGTTTAGTGTTAGGTTTAGTGTTAGGGTTAGGGTGAGGTTTAGTGTTAGGGTTAGGATTAGTGTTTGGATTAGGTCTAAGGTTAGAGTTAGTGTTAGGTTTTGGGATAGGTTTAGGTTAGATTTAGGGTTAGATTTAGGGTTAGTGTTATGGTTACTTTTCGTGTGTGGTCAGAGTTAGGGTTAGTGTTAAGTTTAGGGTTACATTTAGGGTTAGTTATAGGGTTAGTGTAGGGTTAAGGTTAGTGTTAGTGTTATGGTTAGGATAAAGGTTAAGTTTAGGGTTCTTTGTAGGGTTAGGGTTAGGAGTAGTGTTAGGGTTAGGATAAAAGTTACGTTTAGTGATATGGTTAGGGTTACGTTTAGGGTTAGTGTTAGGTTCGAGTTAGTTTTAGGGTTAGGTTAAGGTTACGGTTATGGTTATAGTTAGGGTTTGTTTTATGGTTAAGGGTTAGTGTTGGGGTTAGTGTTAGGGTTAAAGTTAGTGTTAGGATTAGATTTAGGGTTAGGGTTAGGTTAAGGTTAAGGTTTAGGTTTAGGTTTAGGTTTAGGGTTAGAATTCGTGTTATTGTAAAATTAGAGTTGGGTTTGTGTTAGGGTTGGTTGTAGGGTTAGGGTTAGGGTTTGTGTTAGGGTTATGGTTAGGGTTATATTTAGAGTTATGGTTAGAGTTTGGATTAGGTTTAGGTTTAGTGTTAGGTTTAGAGTTAGGGTTAGGGTTAGGGTTAGGTTTAGGGTTCATGTTAGGTTTAGGTTTAGGGTTAGTGTTAGGTTTAAGTTTAGGTTTTGGGTTAGGGTTAGGATTACTGTTAGGGTTAGGGTTAGTGTTTGTGTTAGCATTAGTGTTTGGGTTAGGGTTATATTTTGGTTTATGGTGAGTGTTAGTGTTAGGTTTAGGGTTAGGGTTAGTCTGAGGGTTAGGTTTCGGGATATATTAGGGTTAGAATTAGGATTAGGGTTAGGTTTATGTTTAAAGTTAGTGTTAGTGTTAGGGTTAGTGTTAGTGTTAGGGTTACGGTTAGGTTTAGGGTTTCTGTCAAGATTAGGGTTAGGGTTAAGTTTATGGTTATTGATAGGCTTAGGGTTAGTGTTAGGGTGAGGCTTAGGCTTAGTGGTATGGTTAGGTTTAGGGTTAGGGTTAGTGTTAGGTTTATGGTTAGGTATAGGGTTACAGTGTTAGGTTAGGTTTAGAGGAATGATAAGGGTTAAGGATAAGGGTTAGTGTTAGTGTTCGATTTGTGTTAGGGTTAGTGTTAGGATTATTGTTAGGATTAGGGTTACTGTTGGGTTAGGGTTAATGTTAGTGTTAGAGTTAGGGTTTGTCTTAGGGTTAGGGTTTAGGGTTAGAATTAGATTTAGGCTTAGGGTTAGTGTTAGTGTTAGGGTTAGGGGTAGTTTTAGCAATAGTGTTAGGGTTAGGGATAGGTTTAGTTTAGTTTTAGGGTTAGAATGAGGGTTAGTGTTATGTTAGTTATGTTAGTGTTATGTTTAAGGTTAGGCTTAGGGTTAGGTTTAGTGTTAGGGTTAGCCTTAGGTTAGGTTCAGGGTTAGTTTTAGTGATAGTGTTAGGATTAGGTTTAGTGTTAGGGTTTGGGTTATTGTTAGGTTTAGGTTCAATGTTAGGGGTGCTGTTATGGTTAGGGTTAGTGTTAGTGTTAGGGTTAGGGTAAGACTTAGGGTTAGGTTAAAAATAAGGGTTAGGTTTATTATTAGGTTTAGGTTTAGGGTTAGCGTTAGGGTTAGAGTTAGTGTTAGGTTTTGGGTTAAGGTTAGTGTTAAGAATAGGATTAGTGTTATGGTTTTTGTTACAATTAGGGTTATTTTTATGTTTACGTTTACAGTTGGGATTAGGGTTAGATTTAGGGTTAGTGTTGGGGTTAGGTTTAGGTTTAAGTTTAGTGTTAGTGTTAGGGTTAAAGTTTGTATTAGGTTAGGATTAGGGTTAGGGTTAGTTTTAGTTTTAGGATTACCTTTAGGATTAGAGTAGGTGTTAGAATTATTGTTAGTGTTAGGGTTTACATTAGGTTTAGTGTTACAGTTAGGGTTAGGGTTAGTGTTAGCTTTTCTGCTAGGGTTAGAGTGAGAGTTAGTGTTAGTGTTAGAGTTAGTGTTAGGTTTAGGTTAGTTTCACTTTGTTTTCCCCTATAGGGATAGATGCAGTTGGAACTCTAAATCAAACAAGTATTGGGCTAGCTGCTTGCAATTGGACACACTCAATTAGTTGTCAGTACACTCTCAATGCTTGTTCCCTCTTGCAGTAGGCTTAAGGAGAGGCAAGGAATAATCACTTTCATTTAAAAGCGTTTGCTAAGCTTCCACTGAATTCCAAGATTAATGAAATTTCAGCAAATATTTTTTGAACTGGATGTTTTTGATTCTTGGCCATAATGATCTGTACTCCAGTCACACATGGGCCCCCATATTTCAGTCTTCTAGGTTGAAGCGATCCTTTGCAGGAACACTTTAAAATTTTAGGTCTCACTTCGTTTTCTCCTATATGGATAGATGCAGTTGGAAGTCTAAATCAAACACGGTTTATGCTAGCTGCTTCAAACATGACACACTCAATTAGATGTCAGTGCCCCCTCTATGTTTTGTTCCCTCCTGCAGTAGCCTCAAGCAGAGGCAAGGAAAAAATCGCATTCATTTGAAAGCGTTTGCCAAGCTTCCCCAGAACACCGAGTTTACTGAAATCCCAGAAAATATTTTTTTTTCAACCGATCTGGTTGATACATTGCAGGAATCATCTGTACTCCAGTCTTACTTGGACCCCCAAATTTAGTTCATGTGGATTGAAGCATTCGTTTGCAGTAACACATTGAATATTTAGGTTTCACTTCGGTTTCCCCAATAGGTATACTCCCAGTTGGAACTGTAAATCAAACACAGTTTGTGCTAGCTGCTTGAAACTTGACACACTCAATTAGTTGTCAGTGAACTCTCTATGATTTGTTCCTTCTTGCTAAGCAGATGCAAGGAAGAATCACTTTCATTTGAAAGCTTTTGCCAAGCTTCCACAGAACTACAAGTCTACAGAAATACCAGCAAATATTTTTCCCCCGATCTTGATGATATTCGGGGGTAAAGATGGGTACTCAAGTCCCACTTGGCCCCCCCAAATTCAGATCTTGTAGGTTAAAGCGTTGGTTTGCAGGAAGTCTTTGAATTTTTAGGTTTCACTTCATTTTCCCAATAAGTATATTCCCACTTGGAACTCTAAATCAAACATGGTTATGGCTAATTGTGTGAAATTCGACATACTGAATTAGTTCTCAGAGCTCTCTCTAAGCTTTGATCCTCTTGAAGTAATCCTTAGCAGAGGAAAGTAAAAATAACTTTCATTTGAAAGCGTTTGCCAAGCTTTCCCAGAAGAGAGAGTTTACTGAGATACCAGAAAATATTTTTTTCACCTGATCTTGTTGATACGTTTCTGGAAGCATCTGTACTCCAACCGCACTTGGCTCCCCAAATTTTGTACTTCTAAATGAAAACATTCGTTTGTGGGAACTCGAAATTTTTAGGTTTCACTTCGTTTTCCCGTTTAGCGATGGATGCATTTGGAACTCTAAATCAAACACTGTGCTAGCTACTTGAAATTGGACAACCGAATTAGTTCTCGGAGCACTCTCTATGTTTGTTTCTTCTTGAAGTAGCCCTAAGCAGAGGTAATGAAACATAACTTTCAATTGAAAGAGTTTTCCAAGCTTCCCCAGAACACCGAGTTTACTGAAATCCCAGCAAATATTCTTTTCATCCAATCTCATTGATGCGTTGAAGGAATCATCTGTACTCGAGTCGCACTTGGTTCCCCAAATTTCGTATTTCTAGGTTAAAGCGTTCATTTGCAGGAACACTGAATTTTTAGGTTTCACTTCGTTTTCCCCTATACTTACATGCCCATGTGGAACTCTAAATGAAACATAGTTTCTGGTAGCTGCTTGAAATTCGACACAGTGAATTACTTCTCAGAGCGCTCTGTATGCTTTCTTCCCTTGTGAAGTAGCCCCAAGGAATGCAAGGAAAAATCAGTTTCATTTGAAAGCGTTTGCCAAACTTCCCCAGAATATAGATTTACCTGCAATCCCAGAAAACATTGTTTCACCCAAATTTGATGATACTCGGCAGTGAAGATCGGTACTCCCGTCACACTTGGCCAACCAAATTTAGTCCTTCTACTTTTAAGTGGTCGTTTCAAGGAACAGTTTGAATTTCTTGGTTTCACTTCATTTTCACCTGTAGAAATAGATGCACTTGGAACTCTAAATCAAAGAAGGGTTGTACTAGCTGCTTGAAATGGGACACAATTAGTTGTCAGTACACTCTCTATATTTACTTCCCTCTTGCAGTAGAATTAAGCAGAGGTAAGCAATAATCACTTTAATTTAAAATTGTTTGCTAAAGTTTCACAGAATTCTGAGATTACTGAAATTCCAGCAAATATATTTTCAACGGATGTTTTTGATATTTGACCATAATGATGTGTACTCCAGTCCCACTTGGGCCCCCACATTTCAATCTTTTAGGTTGAAGTGTTCCTTTGCAGGAACACTGAGAACTTTTATGTTTCCCTTCGTTTTGCACTATACTTATCCTGCCTGTTGGAACCTAAAATAAACATGGTTTCTACTAGCTGCTTGAAATTTGACACACTGAATTAGTTCTCAGAGTGCTCTCTATGCTTTGTTCCCTCTTGAAGTTACCCAAAACAAAGGCAAGGAAAAAGCAGTTTCATTTGAAAGGTTAGCCAAACTTCCCCAAATATCAAGATTCCTGCAATCCCAGCAAACAGAGTTTACTGAAATTCAAGAAAATAATTTTTTTCAACCGATCTGGATGATATGTTGCAGGAATCATCTGTACTCCAGTCGCACTTGATTCCCCAAATTTCGTATTTCTAGGTTAAAGCGTTCGTTTGCAGGAACACTGAATTTTTAGGTTTCACTTCATTTTCCCCTATACTTATACGCCAAGTTGGAACTCTAAATGAAACATAGTTTCTGGTAGCTGCTTAAAATTCAACACAGTGAATTAGTTCTCAGAGAGCTCTGTATGCTTTCTTCCCTCTTGAAGTAGCCCAAAGGAAGGCAAGGAAACATCAGTTTCATTTGAAAGGGTTTGCCAAACTTCCCCAGAACATAGAGTTCCCTGCAATCCCAGAAAACACTGTTTCACCCGATTTTGATGATACTTGGCAGTGAAGATTGGTACTCTTGTCCCACTTGGCCAACCAAATTTAGGTCCTCTAGGTTGAAGTGGTCGTTTGATGGTACAGTTTGAATTGTTCGGTTCATTTTGTTTTCCCCTGTAGGGATAGATGCATTGGAACTCTAAATCAAAGAAGGTTTGTTCTAGCTCCTTGAAATAGGACACACTCAATTAGTGGTCAGTACACTATATGTTTTCTTCCCTCTCGCAGTAGCCTTAAGCAGAGGCAAGCAATAATCATTTTCATTTAAAAGTGCTTGCTAAGCTTCCACAGAATTCCAAGATTACTGAAATACCCGCAAATATATTTCAAACGGATGTTTTTCATACTTGGCCATAATGATGTCTACTCCAGTCGCATTTGCGCCCCCACATTTCAATCTTCTAGATTGAAGCATTCCTTTGCAGGAACACTCAGAACTTTTAGGTGTCCCTTCGTTTTGCACTATACTTATACTGACAGTTGGAACTCTAAAGTAAACATGGTTTCTGCTAGCTGCTTGAAATTTGACTCACTGATTTAGTTCTCAGAGCGAACTCTATGGTTTGTTCCCTCTTGAAGTATCCCCAAGCAGAGGGATGGAAAAATCCCTATCATTTGAAAGCGTTTGCCAAGCTTCCCCAGAACACTGAATTTACTGAAATCCCATGATACATTTTTTTCAACTAATCTGGTTGATACGTTGCAGGAATCATCTGTACTCCAGTCGCACTTGGTTCCCCAATTTCCTACTTGTAGGTTAAAGCATTCGTTTGCAGGAACACTGAATTTTTAGGTTTCACTTCATTTTCCCCTATTCTTGCACACCCAGTTGGAACTCTAAATGAACCATAGTTTCTGGTAGCTGCTTGAAATTTGACACAGTGAATTAGTTCTCAGAGCACTCTGTATGCTTTCTTTCCTCTTGAAGTAGCCCCAAACAGAGGCAAGGTAAAATCAGGTTCATTTGAAAGGGTTTGCCAAACTTCCCCAGATCATAGAGTTGCCTGCATTCCCAAAAACATTGTTTCACCTGCTCTTGATGATACTCGGCAGTGAAGATTTGTACTCCCTTCCCACGTGGCCAACCAAATTTAGTTCCTCTAAGTTGAAGAGGTCGTTAGAAGGAACAGTTTGAATTTTTCGGTTTCACTTCGTTTTCCCCTGTAGGGATAGATGCATTGGAATCTAAATCAAAGAAAGTTAGTGCTAGCTGCTTGAAATGGGACACATTGTATCAGTTGTCAGTACACTCTATGTTTACTTCCCTCTTGCAGTAGACTTAAGCGGAGGCAAGCAATATTCACTTTCATTTAAAAGCACTTACTAAGCTTCCACAGGAATCCGAGATTACTGAAATACCCACAAGTATATTTCAAACGGATGTTTTTCATACTTGGCCACAATGATGTGTACTCCAGTCACACTTGCGCCCCCACATTTCAATCTTCTACAATGAAGCGTTCCTTTGCAAGAACACTCAGAATATTTAGGTGCCCCTTCCTTTTGCACTATACTTATACTGTCTGTTGGAACTCTGAAGGAAACATGGTTTCTGCAAGCTTCTTGAAATTTGACTCACTGATTTAGTTCTCAGAGCCAACTCTATGGTTTGTTCCCTCTTGAAGTACCCCAAGCAGAGGGACAGAAAAATCCCTATCATTTGAAAGCGTTTGCCAAGCTTCCCCAGAACA
This sequence comes from Marmota marmota marmota, assembly GCF_001458135.2. NCBI lineage: Eukaryota > Metazoa > Chordata > Mammalia > Rodentia > Sciuridae > Marmota > Marmota marmota. The sequence goes on along the minus strand of NW_026005608.1, from coordinate 398,451 downwards.
CCAAGTTTACTGAAAGCCCAGCAAATATTTTTTTCAACTGATCTGGTTGATATGTTGCAGGAATGAACTGTCCTCCACTGGCACTTGGTTCCCCAAATTTCGTACTTCTAGGTTAAAGCGTTCCATTGCAGGAAGACTATATGAATTTTTAGCTTTCACTTCGTTTTCCCCTATAGGGATAGATGCATTTGGAACTCTAAGTCAAACACTGTGCTAGCTGCTCGAAAGTAGACACATTGAATTAGTTCTCAGAGCACTCTACATGCTTTCTTCTCCCTTGAAGTAGCCCCAAGCAAAGCAAGGTAATATCAGTTTCACTTGAAATCTTTTGAAAAACTTCCCTAGAATATAGAGTTACCTGCAATCCCAGCAAACATTATTCACCCGATTTTTATGATACTCTGTAGTAAAGATCGGTAATCCCGTCCCACTTGGCCACACAATGTAGTTCTTCTAGGTGAATCGGTCCTTTGCAAGCACAGTTGGAGAATTTTGGTTTCACTTCCTATTCCCCATAGGGGTAGATGAATTTGGAACTCTAAATCACACAAGATTCCTGCTAGCTGCTTGAAATGGGACACACTCAGTTAGTTGTCAGTACATTCTCTATGATTTGTTCCCTCTTTCAGTAGCATTAAGCAGAGGCAAGGAATAATCACTTTCATTTAAAAGTGTTTGCTAAGCTTCCAAAGAATTCCGAGATTACTGAAATTCCAGCACATACATCTACAACGGATGTTTCTGATATATGTCCATAATGCTGTGTACTCCAGTCACACTTGGGTCCCCATACTTCAATCTTCTAGGTTGAAGTGTTCCTTTGTAGGAACACTCAAAACTTTTAGGATTCCCTTCGTTTTGCACTATACTTATACTGCCTGTTGGAACTCTAAACAAAACATGGTTTCTGCTAGCTGCTTGAAACTTGACACATTGAATTAGTTCTCAGAGCACACTCTATGGTTTGTTCCCTCTTGATGTAACCTCAAGTAGAGGCACGGAAAAATCCCTATCATATGAAAGCGTTTGCCAAGCTTCCCCAGAACACCGAGTTTACTGAAATCCCAGCAAATATTTTTTCAACCAATCTGTTTGATACGTTGCAGGAATCATCTGTCCTCCAGTGGCACTTGGTTCCCCAATTTTCGTACTTCTAGATTAAAGCATTCAATTGCAGGAACACTATGAATTTTTAGCTTTCACTTCGTATTCCCCTAGAGGGACATATGCATTTGGAACTCTAAATCAAACACGCTGCTAACTGCTTGAAATTCGACACACTGAATGAGTTCTTAGTGCGCTTTCTATGCTTTGTTCCCCCTTGAAATAGCCCTAAGCAGAGGCAAGAAAACGTAACCTTCCCTTGGAAGCGTTTGCCAAGCTTCCCCAAAACACCGAGTTAACTGAAATCCCAGGATATATTTTTTTCAACCGATCTGGTTGATTCGTTGCAGGAATCATCTGTACTCCAGTCGCACTTGGTTCCCCAATATCCTACTTGTAGGTTAAAGCGTTCGTTTGCAGGAACACTGTATTTTTAGGTTTCACTTCGTTTTCCCCTCTACTTACACCCCCAGCCAGTTGGAACTCTAAATGAACCATAGTTTCTGGTAGCTGTTTGAAATTCGACACAGTGACTTAGTTCTCAGAGCACTCTGTATGCTTTCTTTCCTCTTGAAGTATCCCCAAACAGAGGCAAGGTAAAATCAGTTTCATTTGAAAGCGTTTGCCAAACTTCCCCAGATCATAGAATTGCCTGCATCCTGAAAACATTGTTTCACCTGATCTTGAAGATACTCGGCAGTGAAGATTGGTACTCTCGTCCCACTTGGCCAACCAAATTTATTTCCTCTAGGTTGAAGTGGTCCTTTGAAGGAACAGTTTGAATTTTTCGGTTTCACTTCGTTTTCCCCTGTAGGGATAGATGCATTGGAACTCTAAATCAAAGAAGGTTTTTGCTAGTTGCTTGAAATGGGACACATTCTATCAGTTGTCAGTACACTCTATGTTTTCTTCCCTCCAGCAGTAGCCTTAAGCGGAGGCAAGCAATATTCACTTTCATTTAAAAGCGCTTACTAAGCTTCCACAGGAATCTGAGATTACTGAAAAACCCGCAAGTATATTTCAAACGGATGTTTTTCATACTTGGCCATAACAATGTGTACTCCAGTCACACTTGTGACCCCACATTTCAATCTTCTAGATTAAAGCGTTCCTTTGCAGGAACACTCAGAACTTTCAGGTGTCCCTTCGTTTTGCCCTATACTTATACTGACTGTTGGAACTCTGAAGGAAACATGGTTTCTGCTAGCTGCTTGAAATTTGACTCACTGATTTAGTTCTTAGAGCCAACTCTATGCTTTGTTTCCTCTTGAAGTATCCCCAAGCAGAGGGACGGAAAAATCCCTATCATTTGAAAGCATTTGCCAAGCTTCCCCAGAACACCGAGTTTACTGAAAGCCCAGCAAACATGTTTTTCAACCGATCGGGTCTATACGTTGCAGGAATCATCTGTCCTCCAGTGGCACTTGGTCCCCAAATTTCGTACTTCTAGGTTAATGTGTTCGATTGCAGGAACACTATGAATTTTTAACTTTCACTTTGTTTTCCCCTATAGGGATAGATGCATTTGGAACTCTAAGTCAAACACTGTGCTAGCTGCTCAAAAGTAGACACATTGAATTAGTTCGCAGAGCGCTTTATATGCTTTCTTCTCCCTTGAAGTAGCCCCAAGCAAGGCAAGGTAATATCAGTTTCACTTGAAATCTTTTGAAAAACTTCCCTAGAATATAGAGTTACCTGCAATCCCAGCAAACATTATTCACCCGATTTTTATGATACTCTGTAGTAAAGATCGGTACTCCCGTCCCACTTGGCCACACAATGTAGTTCTTCTAGGTGAATCGGTCCTTTGCAAGAACAGTTGGAATTTTTTGGTTTCACTTCCTTTTCCCCATAGGGGTAGATGAATTTGGAACTCTAAATCACACAAGATTCCTGCTAGCTGCTTGAAATGGGACACACTCAGTTAGTTGTCAGTACATTCTCTATGATTTGTTCCCTCTTTCAGTAGAATTAAGCAGAGGCAAGGAATAATCACTTTCATTTAAAAGTGTTTGCTAAGCTTCCAAAGAATTCCGAGATTACTGAAATTCCAGCACATACATCTTCAACGGATGTTTTTGATATATGTCCATAATGCTGTATACTCCAGTCACACTTGGGTCCCCATACTTCAATCTTCTAGGTTGAAGCGTTCCTTTGCAGGAACACTCAGAACTTATAGGTTTCCCTTCGTTTTGCACTATACTTATACTGCCTGTTGGAACTCTAAACAAAACATGGTTTCTGCTAGCTGCTTGAAACTTGACACATTGAATTAGTTCTCAGAGCACACTCTATGGTTTGTTCCCTCTTGATGTAACCTCAAGTAGAGGCACGGAAAAATCCCTATCATATGAAAGCGTTTGCCAAGCTTCCCCAGAACACCGAGTTTACTGAAATCCCAGCAAATATTTTTTCAACCAATCTGTTTGATACGTTGCAGGAATCATCTGTCCTCCAGTGGCACTTGGTTCCCCAATTTTCGTACTTCTAGATTAAAGCATTCAATTGCAGGAACACTATGAATTTTTAGCTTTCACTTCGTATTCCCCTAGAGGGACATATGCATTTGGAACTCTAAATCAAACACGCTGCTAACTGCTTGAAATTCGACACACTGAATGAGTTCTTAGTGCGCTTTCTATGCTTTGTTCCCCCTTGAAATAGCCCTAAGCAGAGGCAAGAAAACGTAACCTTCCCTTGGAAGCGTTTGCCAAGCTTCCCCAAAACACCGAGTTAACTGAAATCCCAGGATATATTTTTTTCAACCGATCTGGTTGATTCGTTGCAGGAATCATCTGTACTCCAGTCGCACTTGGTTCCCCAATATCCTACTTGTAGGTTAAAGCGTTCGTTTGCAGGAACACTGTATTTTTAGGTTTCACTTCGTTTTCCCCTCTACTTACACCCCCAGCCAGTTGGAACTCTAAATGAACCATAGTTTCTGGTAGCTGTTTGAAATTCGACACAGTGACTTAGTTCTCAGAGCACTCTGTATGCTTTCTTTCCTCTTGAAGTATCCCCAAACAGAGGCAAGGTAAAATCAGTATCATTTGAAAGCATTTGCCAAACTGCCCCAGATCATAGAGTTGCCTGCAATCCTGATAACATTGTTTCACCTGATCTTGATGATACTCGGCAGTGAACACTCAGAACACTCAGAATATTTAGGTGCCCCTTCCTTTTGCACTATACTAATACTGACTGTTGGAACTCTGAAGGAAACATGGTTTATGCTAGCTGCTTGAAATTTGACTCACTGATTTAGTTCTCAGAGGGTACTCTATGGTTTTTTCCATCTTGAAGTATCCCCAAGCAGAGGGACGGAAAAATCCCTATCATTTGAAAGCATTTGCCAAGCTTCCCCAGAACACCGAATTTACTGAAATCCCAGCAAATATTTTTTTTCAACCGATCTGGTTGATATGTTGTCAGAAATCATCTGTCCTCCAGTAGCACTTGGTTAGCATTCCTTTGCAGGAACACTCAGAACTTTTAGGTTTCCCTTCGTTTTGCACTATACTTATACTGACTGTTGGAACTCTAAAGGAAACATGATTTGTGCTAGCTGCTTGAAATTTGACACACTGAATTAGTTCTCAGAGCGCTCTGTATGCTTTCTTCCCTCTTGAAGCAGCCAAAAAATGCAAGGAAAAATCAGTTTCATTTGAAAGCGTTTGCCAAACTTCCCCAGAACATAGAGTTATCTGCAATCCCAGAAAACAGTGTTTCACCCTATTTTGATGATATTCGGCAGTGAAGATCAGTACTCTCTTCCCACTTGGCCAACCAAATTTAGGTCCTCTAGGTTGAAGCAGTCGTGATGGTACAGTTTGAATTTTTTGGATCATTTCGTTTTCCCCTGTAGGGATAGATGCATTGGAACTTGAAATCAAAGAAGGTTTGTGGTAGCTGCTTGAAATGGGACACACTCAATTAGTTGTCAGTACACTATATGTTTTCTTCCCTCTTGCAGTAGCCTTAAGTGGAGGCAAGCAATAATCACTTTCATTTAAAAGCGTTTGCTAAGCTTCCAGAGCATTCTGAGATTACTGAAAAACCCGCAAATATATTTCAAACAGATATTTTTGACAAATGTCCATAATGATGTGTCCTCCAGTCGCACTTGGGCACCCATACTTCAATCTTCTCGGTAGAATCATTCCTTTACAGGAACACTCAGAACTTTTAGGTTTCCCTTTGTTTTGCACTATACTTATCCTGACTGTCGGAACTCTAAACAAAACATTGTTTCTGCTAGCTGCTTGAAACTTGACACAATGAATTAGTTCTCAGAGCGCACTCTATGATTTGTTCCCTCTTGATGTAACCCCAAGTAGAGGCACGGAAAAATCCCTATTATTTGAAAGCGTTTGCCAAGCTTCCCCAGAACACTGAGTTTACTGAAATCCTAGCCAATATTTTTTTCAACCAATCTGGTTGATAAGTTGCAGGAATCATATGTCCTCCAGTAGCACTTGGTTCCTCAAATTTTGTACTTCTAGGTTAAAGCATTCAATTGCAGGAACACTATGAATTTTTAGCTTTCACTTCGTTTTCCCCTATAGGGATATAGGCATTTGGAACTCTAAATCAAACACTCTGCCAGCTGCTTGCAATTTGACACACTGAATTAGTTCTTAGTGCACTTTCTATGCTTTGTTCCCTCTTGAAGTAGCCCTAAGCAGAGGCAAGGAAACATAACTTTCATTTGGAAGCGTTTGCCAAGCTTCCTCAAAACACGGAGTTTACTGAAATCCCAGCAAATATTTTTTTCAATCCATCTTGTTGATACGTTGCAGGAATCATCTGTACTCCATTCGCACTTGGTTTCCCAAATTTCCTACTTGTAGGTTAAAGCGTTCATTTGCAGGAACACTGAATTTTTGGGTTTCACTTCATTTTCCCCTATACTTACACGCCCAGTTGGAACTCTAAATGAAACACGGTTTCTGCTAGCTGCTTGAAATTTGACACGCTGAATTAGTTCTCAGAGCACACTGTATGCTTTGTGCCCTCTTGGAGTTACCCCAAGCAGAGGCAAGGAAAAACCATTTTCATTTGAAAGGGTTTGCAAAGCTTCCCCAGAACATTGAGTTTCCTGCAATCCCAGCAAACATTGTTTCACCTGATCTTGATGATACTCGGCAGTGAAGATCGGTACTCCCGTCCCACGTGGCTAACCAAATTTAATTCTTCTTGGTTGAAGTGATCATTTGCAGGAACAGTTTGAATTTTTCGGTTTCATTTCGTTTTCCCCTATAGGGATAGATGTACTGGAACTCTAAATCAAAGAAGGTTTGTACTAGCTGCTTGAAATGGGACACACTTTATCAGTTATCAGTACACTCTATGTTTTTTCCCTCTTGCAGTAGCCTTAAGCAGAGGCAAGCAATATTCACTTTCCTTTAAAAGCATTTGCTAACTGGTACTCCCATCCCACCTGGCCAACCAAATGTCGTTCTTCTAGGTTGAAGTGGTCGTTTGTAGGAACAGTTCGGTTTCACTTCGTTTTCCCCTGTAGAAATAGATGCCCTTGGGACTCTAAATCAAACAAGGTTTGTGCTAGCTACTTGAAATGGGACAACTTACTTGTCAGTACACCCTCTATATTTTTTCCCTCTAGCAGTAGCCATAAGCAGAGGCAAGGAATAATCTTTTATTTAAGAGCGTTTTCAGGCTTCCCCAAATATCGAGTTTCCTGCAATCCCAGCAAACAGAGTTTACTGAAATCCCAGCAAATATTTTTTTCAACCAATCTGGTTGATACATTGCAGGAATCATCTGTACTCCAGCGGCACTTCCCTCCCCAAATTTCGTACTTCTAGGTTAAAGCGTTCGTTTGCAGGAACATTTTGAGTTTTTAGGTTTCACTTCGTTTTTCCATATAGTTATACTCCCAGTAGGAACTCTAAATGAAACACAGTTTCTGCTAGCTGCTTGAGATTCCACACTTTGAATTAGTTCTCAGAGCGCTCTGTATGCTTTCTTCCCTCTTGAAATAGCCCCAAGCAGAGGCAAAGAAAAACCAGTTTCAATTGAAAGGCTTTGCCAGTCTTCCTCAGTACTATGAGTCTACTGAAATCTAAGCCAATATTTTTTCCCTGATCTTGATGATACTTGGTGGTAACCATCGGTACTCCAGTCCCACTTGGACCTCCAAATTTAGTTGATGTAGATTGCAGGAACACGTTGAATTTTTAGGTTTCACTTCGGTTTCCCCAATAGGTATACTCCCAGTTGGAACTGTAAATCAAACGCAGTGTGTGCTAGCTTCTTGAAACTTGACACACCCAATTAGTTGTCAGTGTACTCTATATGCTTTGTTTCCTCTTGCAGTAACCATAAGCAGAGGCAAGGAAAAATCACTTTAATTTGAAAGCGTTTGCCAAGCTTCCACAGAACTCCTAGTTTACTGAAATTCTAGCAAATATTTTTTTCACCCAATCTTTTTGATTCTTGGTCATAATGAAAGTAACTCCAGTTGCAGTTGGCCTCCCAAATTTCGGTCTTCTAGTTTGAAGCTTCATTTGCAGGAACACTTTGCATATTTAGTTTTCACTTTGTTTTCCCCTAAAGGGATCGATGCTGTTGGAACGCTAAATCAAACATGGTTTGTACTAGCTGCTTTAAACTTGACACACTGAATTAGTTCTCAGTGCACTCTTTATGCTTTGTTCCCTCTTGAAGTACCCGAAGGAGAGGCAGGGAAAATAAAATTTCATTTGAAAGCGTTTGCCAAGTTTCCACAGATCTGCGAGTTTACTGAAATTCCAGCACATGTTTTTTTCCACTGGGTCTTGTTTATATGTTCCAGGAATCATCTGTACTCTAGCCGCACTTGGCTACCCAAATTTTTTACTTCTAGAGTAATGCGTTCGTTTGCAGGAACACTTAGAATTTTTAGGTTTCACTTCATTTTCTTCTATAGGTATACTCCCATTTGGATCTCTAAATGAAACACGGTTTCTGCTAGCTGCTTGAAATTTGAACACTGAATTACGTCTCAGAGTGTTCTCTATGCTTTGTTTATTCTTGATGTAGCCCTAAGCAGAGGCAAGCAAAAATCACATTCATTTGACGGTGTTTGCAAAGCTTCCACAGAACTCCGAGTTTCCTGCAATTCCAGCAAATATTTTTTTCTCCCGATCTTGTTGTTACATGGCAGAAATCATCACCAGTTGCACTTGTCTCCGAAAATTTCGTTCTTCTAGGTTAAAGTGTTCGTTTGCAGGAACACTTTGAAATTTTAGGTTTCACTTTTTTTTCCCCTATAGGGATAGATGCATTTGGAACTCTAAATGAAACATGCTTTGTGCTAGCTGCTTGAACCTTACACACTCAATTAGTTTTCAGTGCACTCTCTAGCTTTGTTCCCTCTTGCAGTAGCCTTAAGCATAGGCAAGGAAAAATGACTTTCATTTGAAAGCGTTTGCCAAGCTTTCACAGAACTCCAAGATTACTGAAATCCCAGCAAATATTATTTTCACCCGATCTTTTTGATACTTGGCCATAATGGTCGGTACTCCAGTCTCATTTGGTCTTCCAAATTTCGATCTTGTAGGTTGAAGCTTTCCTTTGCAGAAACACTTTGAAATTTTAGTTTTCACTTCTTTTTCCCCTATAAGGATAGATGCAGTTGGAACTCTAATTCAAACACGGTGTATGCTAGCTACTTGAAACTTGACACACTCAATTATTTGTCAGTGCACTCTCTATCCATTTTTTCCTCTCATAGTAGCTCACTCTAACCCTAGCTGTAACTCTAACACTAATACCAACTTTATCTTTAACCCTAACCCTAACCCTTATCCTCACCCTAACCCTAACCCTAACCCAAACCCTTACAATAACCTTACCAATAATCTTAAACCTAACACTTACTCTAACCTTAACCTAACCCTAATATTTACCCTATCCCTAAACCTAACCCTAACACTAACACTAAACCTAATCCTCACCCTAACCCTAATCCTAACTCAAATTCTAACTGTAACCCTAAAATGAACTTTAACCCTACACTAACCCTAACCATACCCTAACCATAATACTAACCCAAAACTTAAACCTTAACCTAACACTATCCTAATCCTAACCCTAATCTTAAACCTAACCCTAACCATAACCCTAAACATAACACTAACTCTAACCCTAACCCAACCCTAATCCTAACACTAACCCTAATCCAAACACTATACCTAGCATTTACATTAACCCTAACTCTAACACTAACACTAATACTAACTGTAACTCTAACCCTAACCCTAACCCTAACCCTAAACCTAACCCTAAATCTGACACCAACCCTAACCCAAACCCTTAAACTAATCCAAGCCTAAATTTAAACCTAACTCTAACCCTAATACTAACCATAACAGTAACCCTAACCCTAACCCTAACACTAACACAAACCCTAAACCTAATCCTAACCATAACACTAACAGTAACTCTAACACAAACCTAACCCTAATTATAACCCTAACCCTAACCAAACCCTTATTCTAAACATAACACTAAAACTAAACTTAACTCTAACCCTATTCCTATCCCTAACACTAACTCTAACCCTATCCGTTGTTCTACATCTATCCCTAACACAAACCCTAACTCTAATCACTAACAATAACCCTAACACTAACTCTAACCAAAAAACTAGCACCAATCCTAGAACTACACCTAATCCTATCCATTACCCTAAATCTAACACTAAACCTAACAGTAACCCTAATCCTAAACCTTACCCTAACACTAAACCTAACCATAACCCTCACCCTAACACAAATCCTAACTCTAACACTAATTCTAACACGAACCCGAACCCTAACCCTAATGCAAACCCTAACCCTATCCCTAACCCTCATCCTAACCATAACCAGAACCTGAAATATAATCTTAACCATAACCCTAAGACAAATACTAAGCCTAACCCTAACACTAACCCTAACCCTAACACAAACACTAATGCTAACCCCAAACCTACACTAACAGTAAACCTAAACTTTACCTTAAACCTTACTTTAAAGCTTACCTTAACCCTTACACTAACCCTAACACTAACACTAGCCTTAAACCTAATCCTAACCATAACACTAACCCTAACTCTAACCTTATCCCTAATGTATCACTAACACTAATCCTAACTCTATCCCTAAACCTAAACCAAACCCTGACCCTAACACCAACAATAACGCTAACCCTAACCAAACCCTAACCCTAACATTAACCTTAGCCCTAACACTAACACTAAACCTTATCCTAATCCTAACACAAACCCTAATACTAACCCTAAAACAAACCATAACCCTAACACTATCTTTAAATAGAACACTAATCCTTATCCTAAAACTAAACCGAAACCTAATCCTAACAATAATCCTAAACCTAACTCTAAACCTAACTCTAACACTTACTATATCCCTAAACCTAACGCTAACCTAACACTAACCCTAAGCCTCAATGTTACATAACCCTAAACATAACACTAACCCTAACTCTAACCCTACACTAACTCTAAATCTAAGTCTAACACTAACCCAAAAACTAACCCTAAACCTAACCATAACCCTAAATGTAACATTAAACCTAACCCTAATCCTAACCCTAACACTAACCCTAACCATAACCCTAACATGAATCCTAACCATAACCGTAAACCTAACAGTAACCCTAACCCTAAACCTAACCCTAACACTAACCATAACCCTACCCCAACCCTAACACTAACCCTAATGCTAACCTAACCCTAATCCTAACCCTTAACATAACATTACCCTAACCCTAACCATAAACCTAACACAAACCCTATAGCAAAACATAACCCTAATCATAACCTAACACGAACCCTAACCCTTACCTAACTCTAACCCTAACCCTAACACAAACACTACCCCTAACACTAACCCTAACCCTAATCTAACACTAAATCTAATCCCCAAACTAACCCTGTCACTAACCATAAAATTAATACTAACCCTAATCCTAACACTGTACCTATTCTACCTATAACCGTAAAACTAACCCTAACCCTATGACTCACTCTAACACTCTTCCTAACCATAACATTTACTGTAACACTAACCGTAACTCTAACACTAACACTAAACCTAAAACTAAGTATAACACTATCCCAAACACTAATCCTAACCATAATACTATTACTAAACCTAACCCTAACCCTAACAGTAACCATAAAATATCCCTAACCATAACACTAAACCTAAACCTAAACCTAACCCGAACACTAACCCTAAAGCTAACCCTAACCCTAACCTAACACTAACTTTGACCTAACCCTAACCCTAAACCCTTATCTAACAGTAATGTAATCCTATCCCTAAACCTTACCTAAACCAAACCCTAAATCTAATCCTAACACTAACCCTAACCCTAACACTAACTAATCCTAAACCTAACCCTATCACTAACCCTAAGCCTAAACCTAACCCTAAACCTAACACTAACTTTAACACTATACATAACACTAACATTAACCCTAAACCTAACCCTAACACTAACACTTACCCTAAAATTAACCCTAACTCTAACCCTAAACATAACACTAATTCTAACCCTAATACTAACTGTAATGCTAACCCTGTCCCTAACCCTAAACTTAACACTAAGCCTACCTTTAACCATAATCCAAACACTAAACCTAAACCTATCCCAAATGCTATCACTATTGCTAAATCTAACCCTAAACATAAACCTAACACTAACACTAAGCCTAACCTTATATTTAAACTTAACCCTAACACTGAACTTAAACCTAACCTAACATGAAGCCAAATTCTAACCCCAAAACTAATCCTAAAACTAATCATAAAATTAACCCTAAAGCTAAGAGTAAACCTAACACTAACCCTAACCCTATTTACCACGAACATTAACCCTAACCCTATCACTAACACAAACCCTAACCATAAACCTAACCCTAACCGTAAGACTAACCCTCAACCTAACCATAGCCCTAACAATAAACCTAACCCTAATTCTAACCCTAAGCCTAATGTAAATTGAAACCTAACCAAAACCATACTTCTAACCCAAACCCTAACCCAAACCACAACCCTAACATTAACCCTAATGCTAAACCTAACCCCAATCCTGAAACTAACCTTAACCCCAACCCCAACCCTATCATTAAACCTAACCCAAACTCTAACCAGACACCTAACACTAATTCTAAACTTAACCCTAACCCTAAACCTAATACTAACCCTAACCTATGCGTAACCCTAAACCTAAGCCTAAACCTAACCCTAAGCCTCACTCTAACCCTAATACTAACCACAACCATAAACTTTACCATATCACTAAACCTAACACAAACCCTAATCCTAAGCCTTTCCCTAACACAAATCATATCCTTCACCCTAACACTAATCCTAACACTAAACCTAACCCTAACCCTAACTATAAAACTGACCCTAAACCTAACCCAAAAAATAACCCTAACCCTAACCCTAAACCTAATATGAACCCTAACCATAACATTAACCCTATCTGTAACACTTACCCTACCCCTAATCCTAGCCCTAACCTTAAAACTAACCCTAAACCTATACCTAACCCTAACAGTATTCCTACTCTAACTCAAACATTAACACTAAATGTAACCTTAAACATAAATCTAAACATAACACTAACTCTAACCCTAATGCTAACATGAATCCTAACCCTAACCTTAAACATAACCCTAACCCTAACCCTTAAACTAACCCTAAACTTAACACTAACCTAACACTAACCATAACCCTAACCCTATGCCTAACACTAACACTAACTAACCCTAATCTTTACACGAACCATAAATCTGACCCTAACATTGACCCTAACCCTAACACTAAACCTAAACCTAAACCTAATCCTATCCCTAACATTAACCCTAACCGTAACCCTAACAGTACCCTAACACTAACCCTAACTCTAACCCTAACCCTAAACCTAATCTTTACCTTAACCGTAATCCTAATCATAACTCTAACCATAAATAATCTTAAAACTCACCGTTACCCTAACCCTAACCCTAACACTAAGCCTAAACCCAACACTAACCCTTACCCAAACACTATTTTTAACACTAACTCTAACCGTAATTCTAAACCTAACCCTCACCATAACCCTCAATATAACTCTAAAACAAACCCTAAACCTATACCTAACAACAACCCTAACCCTAAACCTAACAGTAACACTAACTCTAATTATAACTCTATCTCTAACCCTAAATTTACCTTAACCTTAGCCCTAACCCTAACACTAACACCTTAACACTAAAAATAACACTAACCCTAACCTGACCCTAACCATAACACAAATCCTAACCTTGACCATAATTCTAACCTTAAATGTACCCTAACCCTACCGGTAACCTAACACTAACCGTAATCCTAAAACCAACCCTAACTCTAACAATAACCCTAACCCTAAAACTAACCGAAAAACTAACTCTAACCGTAAAATTATCACTAACTGTAACTCTAACCTAAACCTTACACTAACCCTAACCCTAACTCTAACATGAACTCTAACCCTAACCCTAACAGTAACCCTAACTCTTACCCTAACCCTAATCCTAACCCTAAACCTAAACCTAACCCTAAACCTAATCCTAACACTACCCCTATCCCTAACCGTAACCCTAACCTAAAACCTAATACTAACTATAATCCTAACCCTATACCTAAGCATAATCCTAACTATAACACTAATCCTAACCCTAACCCTTACCTAACCATAACAATAACTCTAACAATAACATCAACCCTAATCCTAACCCGAACCCTAACACTAACCCAAACCCTAAACCTATCCCTAACCCTAACCAATACATTAAAACTAAACCTAACTCTAAACCTGACACTAACCCTAATCCTAACCCTAAATCTAACCCTAAACTTAATTATAATGCTAAACCAAATACTAACACTAAACCTAAATGTAACGCTTACACTAACCCTGACACTAACCCTAATCCTAAGCCTAAAACTAACCCTAACCCTAACCCTAACACGAATCCTAAGCCAAAAACTAACCCTAACCAAAATCTAACCCTAACCCTATCCTTAACATGAACCCTAAACACAAACATAACCCCAACCCTTACACTAACTTTAACCCTAACGCTAACCCTAACCCTAAATTAACCTTAAGTTTAACACGAACACTAACCCTAACCCTAACATTCACCCTTACCCTAACCCTAACACTAACACTAACTCTAATTATAACCCTAAACCTAAACCTCAATCTTACACTAACGCTGACCCTAACCCTAACACTAACCCTAACCTTAACACGAACACTATCCCTAAACCTAAATTAACCCTAATCATACCCAAAACCCTAACCCTAATCCTAACCCTAACACTAACCGTAACATAAATCAAAAAATTAACCATAACCCTAACCATAATGTAACCCTACTCCTAGTGCTAAATTTACACTAACCCTAACCCTACAGGAAACCTAACCCTTACTCAAACCCTAACACTAACTTTAACCCTAACCCTAAACCTTACTCTAACCTAACCCAAACACTAACACTAACCTTAACCCTAAGACTAACCCTAACCTTTAACCTAATCTAACACTAACCCTAATCCCCAAAGTAACACCAACCCTAAACCTAAACCTAACCAAAACACTAATACTAACTCTAACATTAACCCTAACGCTTACCCTAACCCTAAACCTCACCCTCAACCTAACCCTAACCAAAAACCATTGCTAATCCTAACCTTCATCCTAATTTTAATCCTAACCCTAACCCTACCATAAACCCTAAACCTAAACACAATGCTAGACCTAACCCTAACCCTAATGCTAACCCTAACATTAACACTAACCCAAACCCTATCACAAACACTAACACTAACCCTAACCCTAATGCTAACACTAACTCTAACCCTAATCCTAACCATAACCCTAACTTTATCCCCAACCCTAACACAAACCCTAATCATAACCCTAACTTTAACACAAACCCTAACCCTAAACCTAACCCTAACACTAACCCTACCACTAACCCAACTCTAACACAAACCCTAATGCTAACCATACTCTAACCCTAACCTAACCCTAACCCTAACCTAAACCTTACGCTACCCTAAACCTAAAACTAACTCTAAAACTAACCTTAACCCTAAATCTAAAGATGACACTAACAATAACCCTAACCCCACACTTAACCCTAAATTTATCCCTAACACAAACCTTAACCCTAATCTTAACCCAAACCTACACTAACCATAACCCTAAAATGAATCCTAACTGTAACCGAAAACCTAACGCTAACCCTAAACTTCACCCTAACACAAACCCTAACACTAACCATAACACTAACCTTAGCAGTAACCCTAACCCTAACAATAACCCTAAACCTAACCCTAACACTAACTTTATCCATAACCATAACCCTTATGCTTACCCTAATACTAACCCTAACCCTAACATGAACCCTAACACTAACCTTAACCGTATCCCTAACACTAACACTAACCCTAACACTAATACTAAGAGTAACCTAACACTTAACCTAACCCCAACCTTAACCCTGTCACTAACACTAACCCTAAACATAACACTAAACCTATCACTAACCGTAACCCTAACCCTAACCCTAAACCTAACACTACCCCTAAACCTAACCCTAACCCTAACTGTAACACTAACCCTAACACTAAGCCTAACACCAACCTTAAACTTATCCCTAACCCTAACACTATTTATAACCCAAAGACTAATTTTAACCCAAGCACTAAAATTACCCTAACCCTAAACCTAATCCTAACACTTATCTTAACCCTAACCCTAACACACACTATAACCCCAATTCTAACACTAATGCTAATTTTATTTCTAACCCTAACACTAACCTTAAACCTAACCCTTACCATAACTCTAACCATAATCCCAACGCTAACAATAACTCTAACTCTAACCCTAAAACTAACAGTAACCCTAAACCTAAATGCAACCCTAATCCGAACTGTAACCCTAACCCTAATATTAACCCTACACTAAAACAAACCCTAACACTAAGCCTAAAACTTACCTAACCTAACACTAACCCTAAACCTAAGCCAAACCTTTACATTAAACCTAACCTTAAACCTAAACCTAACCCTAACCCTAAACATTACCCTAACCCTATCCCTAAACCAAGGCCTAACCCTAACCCTATCACTAACTCTAACCCTAATACTAAACCCCAAACTTACCCTAACCTTAACCCTAACCGTAACCTTAATGCTTACCCTAACACTAAGTCTAAACCTAACCCTACCACTAATCCTAACACTAACAACAACACTAACCCTAACAGTACACCTTACCATAACCCTAACCCTAACTCTTAGCCTAATACAAACTCTAACACAAACCATAACCCTAAACCTAACCCAACCCTAACTCTAACATTACCAAATTCTAAACCTAACCCTTACCCTAACCATAAAACTAAAGCTAAAACTAAACCTAACCCTAACACAAAGCCAAACCCTAACCCTAACCTAATACTAACCATAACACTAACTGTAACCCTAACCCTAACATTAACCCTAAACCTATCCCTAAACCTAACACTAACCATAACCCTATCACTAACACTAACCCTAACACTAAACCTAACCTTATCCGTATCACTAAAACTTATAGTAGCAGGAACAATAACCCTAATCCTAACACTAACCCTAACCCTATTACTAACTCTGATCATAACCCTAACCCCAACACTAACCCTAACCATAACCCTAACACAAAACCCAATCAGAACCCGAACCTTAACCCTATCATTTACCTAACCCTAACCCTAAAACTACACTAACCATTATAATCCTAAGACTAACTCTAAAACTAAACCTAAAATAAACCTAACTCTAACACTAATCCTAACCCTAACACTAACCCTGTCTTTAACACAAATCTTAACCCTAAACGTAACACTAACCATAAGCCTACCCATAACACTAACACTACACCTAAACTTAATCCTAACTTTAACACTAAACCTAGCCCTAACCCTAACCCTAACACTAACCCTAACACGAACACAAACATTAACCCTAACACAAACCCTAACCAAAACCATAACCCTTACCCTAAAATAATCCTAACCCTAACCTAACTCTAATCCTAACCCTAACACTAACACTAACCCTATTACTAACCATTGCTCTATCACTAAACCTAAGCCTAACCCTAACCCTAAACCTAACATTAAAAATAACCCTACCCCTAACCCTAACCATAACCCTAAATGAAACACTAAGCCTAACCCGAACCATAAAACTAATCCAAACCCTAACCCTAACACTAAACTAACCCTAATCTGAAATGAAATCCTAAACCTAAACATGACACTAACACAAACCTTTATCCTAACCCTAACACTAAACCTAACCCTAACCCTAACTAACCCTAAACCTAATTTTAACCCTAACACTAACCCTAAACCTAACCCTAACCCTAACCCTAACACTAACACTAATGCTAAACATAATGCTAACACTTTTACTAACCCTAAACCTAACTCTAATCCTAAGCCTAACACTAAACCTAAACCTAACCCTAACTCTAACCCTAACACTAACCCTAACCCTAAACCTATACCTAACATTAACACTATCCCTAACCCTAACCCTAACACTAACCCTAACCCTAATGCTAACACTAACTCTAACCCTAATCCTAAACTTTACTGTAAACCTATCATGAACCCTAACACAAAACCTAACCCTAACCCTAACCCTAACCCTAACCCTAATCCTAACCCTAAATGTAACCCTAACACGAACCCTAAACAATATGTCACCACTCACCCTAACCTTAAACCAAATTCTAACCCTTACTATAACACTATCTTTAACCTTAACCTTAACCATTACCCTAATACTAAACCTAACTACAACCCTAACCCTTACCCTAACCCTAACCTAATCATAACCCTAACCCTAACCATAACCTTAACTTTAACCCTAACCCTAACGCTAAACCTAACACTAACCCGGAACCTAACCCTAACACTAACCCTAAACCTAACCCTACCCAAACGCTAATACTAACCTAAACCTCACCCTATTTCTAAACCTAATCCTAACACTAAAACTAAACCTGACACTAACCCTAATAAAAGCATTAATCCTAACCCTAAAACTAACCGTAACCCTAAACTAAACATAACATTAATCCTAAACATATCCCTAACATAAGTCCTAACCCTAACCTTAAATATAACTTTAACACAAACCCTAACCCTAACCCTAAACTTAACCCTAACCTGAATCCTAAGAGTCACCATAACCATAACCCTAAACTTAACCCTCACCCTAACACAAACCTTAACACTAACCATAGCAATAACCCTGTCCCTAACACTACCTCTATCCGTAACCGTAACCATAACTCTCACACTTACCCTAACCCTAACCCTCACCCTAACACTAATCTTAAGCCTAAACCTAACCATAACCCTAACATTAACCCTAACACTAACCTTAACCCTATCCCTAACACCAATACTAACCCTAACATTAATCCTAACCCTAACCCAAACACTGACTCTAACCCGAACCCTAACCCTATCACTAACACTAACTTTAAACATAACCCTACACCTATCACTAAGACTAACCCTAATCCTAATACTAACACTAACCCTAACCATAACACTAACTTAAAAGTAACACTAACACTAACCCTAAAAGTAAATGTAAACTTAACACTAACCCTCATCCTAACATTAACCCTATCCCTAAACCTAACCTTAACACTAACCCTAAAACTAACACTAACGCTAACCATAATATTAACCCTGAACTTCAGCCTTAGGATAACCCTAAATCTACTTCTAACCCTAACACTATCCCTAACGTAACCCTAGCTTTAACTCAAACACTAAATTAACCCTAACCCTAAACCTAGCCCTAACCTTAACCTTAACACTTACCCTAACTCTAACCCTAACACAAACCCTAACCTTAACACTAACACAAACCCTAACACTATTCCTAATCCTAACACTAACCCTAAACCTATCCCTTACCATAACCCTAACCCTAACCCTAACCCTAACCTTAACCTTAACACTTACCCTAACTCTAACCCTAACATGAACCCTAACCTTAACCCTAACACAAACCCTAACACTATTCCTACTCCTAACACTAACCCTAAACCTATCCCTTACCATAACCCTAAAACTAACCCTAACCCTAACCTTAACCTTAACGCTTACCCTAACTCTAACCCTAACACGAAAACTAACCTTAACCCTAACACAAACCCTAACACTATTCCTAATCCTAACACTAACCTTAAATCTATCCCTTACCATAACTCTAAACCTAACCCTAACCCTAACACTAACCCTAACCCTAACCATAATACTTACCCTAACACTAACACTAACCCTAATCCGAACTGTAAATCTAACCCTAATACTAAACATTACCCTAACACAAACCCAAATACTAAGCCTAAAACTAACCCTAAACTAATCCTGACACTAACCCTCACCCTAACCCTATCCCAAACCCTAACACGAAACCTAACCTTAAATCTTACCCTAATCCTAACCCCCAACCTTACCCTAACCCTAAGCCTAACCCAAGCACTAATCTTAACCCTAATCCTAACCATAACACTAACCCTTAAACTAACCCTAACCCTAACTGTAACCGTAAAACTTACCCTAACCTAACCCTAATGCTAACACTATTTCTAAACCGTACCCTAACTTTAACTCTAACACTAACCCTTACTCTAACAATAATCATAAACCTAACATTAAGCCTAACCCTAACGCTAATCCTAACTCTAACCCTAACCCTAACACTAACCCTAACCCTAACCCTAACTCTATCCGTAACACTAAATGTAACCCTAACCCTAACACTAACCCTAAACATATCCCTAAACCTAACACTATACCTAAACCTAACCATAACCTTAACACTAACACTAACCCTAACACTAAACCTACACCTAACACTGAACCTAACCCTAACACAAACCCTAACACTTATCCTAACAGTAACCCTAAACCTAACCCTAACCATAAACCTAATCCTAACCCTAATCCTAACACTAAGCCTAAATGTAACCGTCACAGGAAACCTAACCATTACCCTAACCCTAATTCTCTCACTAACCTAACCCTAACCCTAAACCTACACTATCCCTAAACCTAAGACTAACCCTAACCCTAAAACTAAACATAACCCTCACACTAACACTAATCCTAACCCTAACACTAACCCTGTCACTAACCCTAACCCTAAACCTAAAGTAATACTAAACCTAACACTAACCCCAACCCTAACCCTAATCCTAACACTAATACTAACATTAAACCTAACCCTAACCCTACAGGAAACACTAACCTTAAACCTAACCATAACACTAACCCAGACCCTAATCCTAACACTAAACTAACCCTAATCTTCACCAAAACACTAAACCTAACCCTGACGCTAACACAAACCCTAATTTTAACCTTAACAGTAACCCTAACCCTAACTCTAACCCTAACTCTAAAACTAAACCTAAGCCTAACCAGAACCCTAACCCTAACCCTAAACCTTACCCTAACACTAAAACTAACTCCAACACTTACCCTATCACTCACCTTAAACCTAAACCTAACCCTAAGTGTAACACTAAACCTAAAACTAACCCTAACCTAACACTAACACTAACCCGAAAACTATTTCTAACCTTAACACTATCACTAACCCTAACACTAACACTAACCCTAACAGTAACCCTAACCTAAATGTAAACATATCCTTAACACTAACCCTAAACCTAACTCTACGAACAACCCTAACCCTAAGCCAAATTCAACCCTAAATCTAACACTAACCCTAAAGTTAACCTTAATCATTACCCTAATACTAACTCAAACACCAACCCTAACCCTAACCAAACCATAACCCTAACTCTAACCCTTACACAAATCCCAACCCTAAACTTAACACTAAAACTAACCCTAATCCTAACCCTAACTTTAACCCTAACCCTAACACTAAACCTAACACTAACTTTAACCCTAACCATAACCATAACCATAACCCTCAACCTAACCCCAATCCGAATACTAATACTAACCCTAAACCTCACACTATCAGTAACACTAACCCTGAAACTAACACTAAACCTAACACTAACCCTAACCCAAATATTAAACTTAAGCCTAACCCTAACAGTAACACTAACCCTAACCGTAACCCTAAACCTAACTCTAAACCTAAACATATCCCTAACACTAACCCTAACCCTAACACTAACCATACAACTGACACGAACCCTAATCCTAATCATAAACCTAAAACTAAACATAAACCTAACCCTAAGCATAACACTAACCCTAAACCTAATCTTAACTTTAACCCTAACCTTAACCCTCACACTAACACTAACTTTAACACTAACCCTAACCCTAACACTTTCACTAACCCTAATCCTAACCCTAATCCTAGCCATAACACTAACCCTAACCCTAACACTAACACTAACACTAACCTAACCCTAAACCTATCCCTAATATTAAGAGTATCGCTAACCATAACCATAACCCTATCCCTAACACTAACCCTAACACTAATCCTAACACTAACTCTAACTCTAATCCTAACCGTAACCCTTTCTCTATTGCTAACCCTAACACAAAACTTATCCCTAACCCTAACACTAACCCTAACACTTTTACTAACCCTAACCCTAACCCTAACACACACACTAATGCTAATGATAACCCTAACTCTAAACATAACATAAACCTTACCCTAACCCTAATCCTAACACTAATCCAAAAATTAACCTTAACCTAAAACTAACGATAACAGTAAGAATAAACGTAGCCCTAAACTTAACTCTAAATCTAACCCTAACATGAACGTTAACACTAACCCTAATCCTAAACCTAAACCTATGCTGAATCCTAAACATAACTGTAACCCCACCCCTAACCCTTACCCTAACACAAATCATAACAATAACCCTAACACTAACCCTAAATTTAACCTTAACCTTAAGACTAACACTAACCCTAAACTTACCCTAACCCTAACACCAACACTAACTCAATCTGTAACTGTAACACTAACCCTGACATTTACCCTAACCCTAATCTTAACCCTAACCCTAACTCTAACCTTAACCCTAACCCTAACCCTAACTTTAACCGTATCCCTTACACTACCACTAACCCTAACACTAATCTTAACCCTAACTTGAACACTAACTCTAACTGAAACCCTAACCCTATCATTAACACTAACACTAAACATAACCTTAAACTTATCACTAACCCTAACCCTAACCCCAAACCTAACCCTATCACTAACATTAACCCTAAAAGTAACCCTAAACCACTCACTAAACCTAACCCTAACCCTAATCCGAACACTAACACTAAACCTAACCCTCCCCTAACCTAACAGTAACACTAACCCAAACTAAAACTTAACACTAACTCTAACACTAACACTTATCCTAAAACTAACTATATCACTAACCCTAACCATAACACTAACCCTAAACCTAACACTATCCCTAAATGTAATCCTAAGCCTAACAGCAACTCTAAACCTATCTTTCAACCTAAACTTATCCATAACCTTTACTCTTACCCTATCTTAAACACTAAAACTAACCCTAACTCTAACCTTAATACTCACCCTAACCCTAACCCTTACACTAAACCTAACCTTAAACCTAAACCTAAACCTAAACCTAAATCTTACCCTAATCCTAACACTAACCTGAGAACTTACCCAAAACTTAACCCTAACCTTAATACAAAACCTAGAACTTACCCTAAACCTAACCCTAACACTAACCCTAATGCTAAACCTAAAACTAATTCTAAACCTAACCCTAAGTCTAACCCTAATACTAACCATAACTCTAACATTAACCCTACACATAACCATAATCCTAACCCTATCCCTAACCTTAACACAAACCATAACCGAAACCATAATTCTAAACCTAACCCAACCCTAACTCTAACCCTTACCTAAAACTAATACTAACCCTAAAACTAACCATAAAACTAAAGCTAAAACTAACCCTAAACATACTCTATCCATAACCCTAACCCTAACCCAAAACCAAACACTAAAACTAACCCTAACCCTAAACAGAACACTAAACCTACCCCTCACACTCACCATAACCCTAACCCTAACATGAATTATAATCATAACCTTAACACTAACCCTAACCCTATACCTAACCCTAACACTAAACCTAAACCTAACCCTTTCCATAACACTAACCCTACCCTAACACTAAGAATAATCCTAACCCTAATCCTAACCCTAACGCTAACACTACCATTAACTCTAACCCTAACCCTAATGCTAAACCCAATCCACACTGTAACACTAACCATAATACTAACCCTAGCCCTAACACAAACCCTAACCCTAAGCCTAAACCTAAGCCTATCCTAACCCTAACACTAACACTAACCCTAACCCAAACCCTAATGCTAAACATAAAGTTAAACCCAAACCTAATCCTAATCCTAAACCTTACCCTAAGCCTAATCCCAACCCAAGCAATAACCCTAAACCTATCCCTAACCCTAACCCTAACACTAACCCTAACCCTAACACTAACACTAACACTAACACTAACACTAACACTAATTCTAAAGCTAACCCTAATGCTAAACCTAGCACTAACCCTAAGCCTAACACTAACAATACACTTAACCATAACCCTATTCCTAACCCTAACCCTAACACAAACCCTAACCAAAACCATAACCCTAAACCTAACAAAACACTCACCCTAGCCCTTACCTAAACCTAACAGTAATTATAAAACTAAAGCTAAAACTAACCCCAACCCTAACACTAACCCTAACTCTAACCCTAACCGTAACACTAAACATAACTCTAACCCTAACCCTAACACCAACACTAAACCTATCCCTAACCCTAACACTATACCTAACCCTAACACTATACATAACCCTAACTTTCACTTTAAATTTAACACTAACTTTATCACTAAACCCTATCTTAACACTAACCCTAACCTTAACCCTAAAACGAACCTTAACCCAAAACCAAAAACTAACCCTAAACCTAACCCTATTACTAACACTAACCCGAACCTAAACCTAACACTAACCATAAACCTAATCCAAATCTTAACCCTAACCGTAACCCAATATGAAAACTAAACTGAACTGTAAACCTATTCCTATCACTAACCTAACTCTAACCTTAAACCTACACTAACTCTAACTCTAACCCTAATGATAACCCTAAACCTAACTATAACCATAACACTAGCACTAATCCTAACTCTAACACTAACCCTTTCACTAACCCTAAACCTAACACTAAACCTTACACTAACCCTAACCCTAACCCTAACCCTAACCTAACACTAACCCTAACCCTAACGTTAACCCTAACAGTAACCCTAAACCTAAACTTAACCCAAAGCCTAACACTAACCCTAACAAATAACCGTAATGAAAACCATAACCCTAACCTTAAACTAACCCTAAACCTAAACCTTACCTAATACTAAAACTAACACTAACCCTAATCCAAACCCTAACTCTATCACTAACCCTAAGCCTAACCCTAACCCTAAATGTAACACTAACTTTAATCCTCACCCTAACCCTAACCCTAACCTAACCGTAAGATTAACCTAAACCCTAGCTGTAACACTAAGATAACCCTAATCTTAACCAAAACTCTAACCCTAATCCTCACCTAACTGAAACCCTAACAATAACCCTAACATTAACCCTAACCCTACCCCTAACTCTAAAACTAAACCTAAGCCTAACCAAAACCCTAACCCTGACACTATCCCTTACCCTAACAGTAACACTAACCCTAACACTAACCCTATCATTAACCCTAAACCTAACCTTAACCCTAAATGTAATACTAAACCTAACCCTAAATGAAACCTTACCCTAAACCTATATCTAACCTTAACAGTATCCCTAACCCTAACCCTAACACTAAACCTAACACTAACACAAACATTAAACCTAAACCTGACACTAACACGAACCCTAAACCTAACTCTACCACTAACCCTAAAGCTAAACCAAATTCTACCCCTTACTATAGCAAAAACCCTAAGTCTAATCCTAACCATTACCCTAATACTATCCCGTATACCAATCATAACCCAAATCCAAACTATAACCCTAATGCTAACACTAACCCTTACACAAACCCTAACCCTAATCTTAACTCTAACACTAACCCTAACTTTAACCCTTACACTAATACCCTAACCCTCAAGCTAACACTAACCCAAACCCTATCCCTAACCCTAACCCTAACAATAAACCTAATGTTAACCTGAATGCTAATACTAACCCTAAAACTCACCCTAACCCTAAACATAACCCTAACACTAACACTAAACCTAACCCAAACATTAATCCTAACCCTAACCTTAAACATAAACATAACACTAACCTTAAACATATCCCTAACATGAAACATAAACCTTACCCTAAACGTAACTTTAACACTAACTCTAACCCTAACAATAACCCTAAAACTGATCTTAAACTTAACCGTACCCCTAACACTAACCCTAAACCTAATGCCAACCCTAACAGTAACACTAACCCTAACACAAACCCTAACCCTAATCCTATCCCTAACATTAACACTATCCCTAACCCTAACCCTAAACCAATCTCTAACATGAACACTAACCCTAACTCTAACCCTAAAGCTAACCCTAACACTAACCCTAACCCTAATCCTAACCGTAACCCTGAACCTATCCGTAAAAACCACAAAACCAAACCCTAATACTAACACTAACCCTACAAATTCTAACCCTACCCCAAACCCTAACCCTAACAATAACCCTTACTGTAACCCTAAACCTAACACTAACCCAACACTGATACAAATTCTAATGCTACCCTAACCCTAACCCTAACCCTAAACCTAACCTAAACCTTACCCTAACACTAACCATAAAACTCACCTTAACCGAAATCTAACAAAAACCCTAACTAAATAAACTTAACCCTAAACATAACACTAAATCTAACCCTAACACAAACCTTAACCCTTACCCTAACCCAAACCGAAACCTAACCCTAAACCTAACCGTAACAAGAATCCTAACCATATGCATAAACCTAACCCTAACCCTTACCCTTCAACAAACCCAAACACTAACCCTAAAACTAACCCTAACTCTATCTTTATCCCTATCCCTAACACTAATTCTAAACCTAACTCTAACACAAACACTAATTTTATCCCTCACACTATCCCTAATCCTAGGTAAAATGCTAACACTTACCCCAAACCTAACCCTGACACGAACCCTAGGCCTAACCCTAAACCTAGTACTAATTCTAAACTTAATCCTAGCCCTAACTTAGCTCTAACCCTATCCATTACCCTAAAGATAAGCCTAACCCAAATGCTAACCCTAGGCCTAACTCTAACACTATTGCTAATACTAACCCTATTCAGTACTCTAAACCTAAACTGAATCTTAAACCTAACCCTTTCAATTACCCTAACCTGAACCCTAACCCTATCCCTAATGCTAATTCAAGCCTTAACCCTAAATCTTAACATAAAATAACCCTACTTGAACCCTGACCCTAATAATACACCTAGCTTTAAACCTGACCCTTAACCTAAACCAAACCCTTACACTAGACCTAGCCATAACCTAACCCTAAAACTAACCATAACCATAAACCCAGGCCTGACATTAGCCCCAGCCCTAATCCTAGGCCTAACCCTAACACAAACATTAGTCCTCATCTTCGGCCTATACCTAGCCTTAATCCTAATCCAAACACTAACTCTAGCCCTATCTCTAATTTTAACCCTTTCCATAAACCTGAACTTAGGTATAACCTCATTCTTTCCCATAACCCTATCATTAACCCTAACCCTAACACTAAACATATCTCTAACCCTAACCATAGGCCTAACCCTAACACTAACCCTAGCACTATCCTAGCCCTAATTTAGCCCTAACCCTAACTCTACCCCAACCTTGGCCTAAGACAAACTCTAACTCTCCCTCAGCCCTATTTCTGGTTCTAACCATATCCATTACAATAAACCTAACACAAGCTCTAACCTTAGCCCTAATCCTAAAACTAACCCTAATCAAAACCCTAACTCTATCACTAACCCTAAACCTAACCCTAACCCTAAACCTAACACTAATGCTAATCTTAAACCTAACCCTAACACTAAGCTAACCCTAAATTTAATTGAAACCCTAACCCTAACCCTGTCCTTAACACTAAACCTAACCCTAACCATAAACGTATCCCAAGACCTAACCATAAACCTAAACCTCTCCATAGCCCTAATCCTAGCGGAAATATTAAGCCTTACACTAGACGTAGACATAACCTAACCCTAAAACTAGCCCTAATTGTAACCCTAGTTCTTACATTAGTCATAGCCCTAAAGCTAACACAAAACCTAGCCTATCTCTAACCCTAGCTTTAACCCTAACCCAAAGCCTAACCCTAGCCCTAACCATAACACTAACCCTAGCCCTAACACTAGCCCTAACGCTATCCCTTACCTTAAGCCAAACTCTAACCCTAAAGCTACCTAGTTCTAAACCTAATTCTTAGCCTAACTCAAACCTAACTCTATTACTAGTCCTAATCCTAATTCTCAATCTAGCTCTATCACTATCCCAAACCCTAACCCTAACCCTGACCCTTATTCTGACCCTAAGACTAACCATAGGTCTAAACCTGACCCTAACCCTAAACTAACCCCTAACATTGGCACAACCTGTAACCCTATAACTAAACTTTACAGTAACACTAGACCTAGACATACACTTAATCCTTTAGTGATAACTCTAGACCTATACCTAAACAAAAACTTAGTCCTAGCCCTAATAATAACCCTTAACATAACCCAAACACTAACCCTACCCCTTGACCAAAACCTAGTCCTAATGCTGGCCCTAACAATAAACCTAACCCTAAACTGAACACTGAGCCTAACCCTAACACACACCCTTACTCTAAACCTTATCCTATTAAAAAACATAACTCTAACACTAGACCTAGCAATATCACTAACCGTGAAACTAGCCATCACCATAGGCCAAAACCTACCTCTAACTCTATCCATTACCCTAACCCTAACCCTAATCCTAATGCTAACCCTAGCCCTAACCCACACACTGACTCTAACCATAATCCTCCTACTAGTCCAAACACTAGCTCAAACCCTAATCCTTATAGTTAACCTAACCCTAACACTAACCCATGGCCTAAACCTAAACCTAAGCTTAACCCTTGCCCTAATCCTAACCTTAACCCTATCCCTAACCCTAGCTCTAAGCCTACATATTACCCTAACTCTAACCCTAACCTTAATGATAACCCTAGCCCAAACCCTAGCTCTAACCCTATCCATTAACCTAACCCTAACCCTAACCCTGAGGATAACCCTAGCTCTTATTCTAAATTGACCCTAATTCTAACCCTAGACATAATCATAAACCTAACCCTTACCATAGAGCTAACCCTTGCTCAAAACCTAACCATTACCCTAAACCTAACCCTAAGCCTATCCCTAACCCTAAATTTAAGCCTAACCCTAACCCTAAACCTAACACAACATCAAACCCTATCCAATACCCTAATCCTAATGATAACCCTAACCCTAACCTTAACACTAACCTTGACCCTAACCATAACTATAACCAAGACCTTACCCTAAACCTAACCCTTGCCCTAGCACTAACCCTAGATCAAACTCTAACCATATCCCCAAACCTAAGTCTAACCCTAGGTCTAACCCTAACACTAGCCCTAATACAAACTATAACCCTAGCCCTAACCCTATCCATTATCCTAAGCACAACCATAACCCTAAGGCTAACACCTAGGTCTAAACCTAACCCTTTTGCTAACTCTAACCCTATCAATTAATCTACACCTAACATGAACCCTAAACCTAAACCTATCATTACCCTAACCAAACCCTAATGCTGATTCATGCTCTAAATATAAACCCTAACCTAAACCAAACCCAAAACCTACTTCTAACCCTAAAAATACTCCTAGCTCTAAATATGACCCTTACCCTAAACCAAACCCTTACACTTGATCTAGCCATAAATAAAACCCTCAATCTATCCCTAACGTAAGTCTAGATGTCACACTAGCCCTAGCCCTAATTCTTGCTATAACCCTAAAACAAACCCTAGCCCTCATCCTAGCTCTAAACCTGTCCTTACTACTAAAACAAACCATAACCCTAGCCCTAACCTAAATCTAACCTTCGACCTAGCCCTAATACTAGCTCTAACCCCATCCCTTCCCCTAAAGCTAACCCTATCCCTAAACCTAAACCTAAACCTAAAACTAGGCCTAACCCTAATACAAATGCTAGACCTAATCCTAGCCCTAATTTAGCCCTAAATCTAACCTAACCCTAGCCCTAAGACTAACTCTAACTCTCGCCTTAGTCCTATTTCTAGTTCTAATCCTATCCCTTACGATAATTCTATCACTTGCCTTTATGTTAGCCCTAACCCTAGCTCTAGCCCTAATCCTATATCTAACCCTAACTCTAAATCTAACCCTAACCCTAAGCTAAACCTCGCACTAACACAAGCCATAGAGCTAACCCTTGCTCAAAACCTAATTTGCTAATCCTAAAACTAGCCCTACCATAGCCCTAGATGTAAACAACAACAGAGCCATAGCCCTAACCCTAAAATTTAACATAAAACCAAACCCTAAGCCTATACCTAACCCTAAACCTAACTCTAATTTGAATCCTATCCCTAACCCTAAAACAAACCCTAACCATGACACTTACCCTAACACTAAACCTAGCTCTAAACATCACTCAAATCCTAAACCTAAACCTAACCCTAGAACTAGCCCTAACCCTAACCCTAAAACGAGTTCAAATCATAACCCTAGTTCTTACATTGGCTGTAGCCCTAAATCTATCCATAACCTAACCCAAAACCTATCCCTAATCGGAGCCCTAACACTACCTTTAACCCTAACCATAACCCTAATTCTAGCCCTAGCCCTTACCCTAAACCTAACCCTAAACCTAACCCTTGACATAACCCAAAATCTAACCCTAACCCTAGTCTTAATCCTAACCATAAACCTAGCCCTAACCCGAGATGTAACCCTATCCATTACCCTAATCCTAATCCTATCCCTAATGCTAACCCTAGGATAACTCTAAACCTATTCTTAATTTTAAACCTATACATTACCCTAAAACTAACTTGAACCCTAAACCTAACCATATCCATAAACATAATCCTAACCCTAATAATCTTAATTCTAAAACTATCTCTAACCATAACCCTAGACCTGACATTAGCCCTAGGGCTTATGAAGCCCTAACCCTAAAACAAACTCTAGCCCGAATCCTAGCCCTAACTTAGCCTTAATCCTAAACCTAACCCTAACCATAGACCTAATCCTAATTTTAACCCTCACCCTAGTTCTAAAGCTAGTTATAACATCATATCTAACCATAAACATAACCATAAACCTAGCCATAAACCTACACTCAGCCTTAATACTAACCCCAGCTCTAATCCTAGCCCTAATTAAGCCCTAATTCTAACCCTAAATCTAACCCTAACACTAACACTAACTCTAACTCTTGCCCTAGCCCTATCCATATTTCTAACCCTATCCCTTATGGTAACTCAAACTCTAGCCCAAACCCTAGCCCTAAACTCCTCTGTAGCCCTAAACCTAGATATAACCCTAACTCTAAATCTAACCCTAACCCTAAGCCAAAACCACATTCTAACACCAGCTCTAACCCTAATGCTAATTTCTAGCCCTAACCCTAGCCCTAGCCCTCAAGACAAACCGAGCCATAGCACTGACCCTAAACCTTAACCTAAACCAAACCCTAACCCTACACCTAGCCCTAACCCTAGTCTTAATTTGAGTCCTAACTCTAACCCTAGAATTAATACTAACCTTAACACTAACCCTAGCTCCACACATCATCCTATCCTTAAACCTAATCCTAACACTAGACCTCAACAAAAACCTAACTCTAAAACTAGCCCTAATCGTATTCCCAGTTCTTAAATTAGCCATAGCCCTACCTAACACAAAACGTAGCCCTATTCCAAGGCCTAACCCTAGCTTTAACCCTAACCATAATCCTGGCCCTAACCTTAACCCTATCCCTAGTCCTAATTCTAGCTCTAACCCTATTTCTTACACTTAGTCCTAACCCTAATTATATGCCTACCCCAAACCCTAACTCTATTACTAGTCCTAAACCTAGCCCTCATTTTAGCTCTAAACTTAACCCAAACCCTAAACCTAACACTGACCCTTATTCTGACCCTAACACTAAACCTAGGTTTAAACCTGACCCTAAGCCTTATCTGAAAACGAACACTAACCCTACCAGTAACCCTAACCCTAAACCTAACACTAACACTAGCCCTAGACCTAAACCTAATCCTAAATATAGCCATAACCCTAGCCTTAACCTTAACAATAACCCTTAACCTAAACCAAACACTAACTCTTCCCCTATAACTAACCCTAGCCCTCATTCTGGACAAAACCCTAAACCTAATCCTAACCTGAACCCCGACACTTACCCTAACAAAACCCTAACTCTAAACCTTATCCAAACTCAAAAACTAACCCTAACACTAGACAAACACTAAATCTAACCATAACCGTAAGTTTAGCTCTTACATTACCCATATGCCTAACAGTAGCCTTAAACCTCAAACAAAACCTAGCCCTAATTACAGCCCTAAACTGAACCCTAAGAATAACCCTAACCCTAAACCTAACCCTAACCCTATTTCTAGCCCTAACCCTAGCTCAAACCCTAAATCTTACCCTAAACCTAACCCTAGTCAAAACCCTAAACCTCACCCTAACTCTAGCCCTAATTCTAACTGTAACCATAGCCCAAACCCTAGCTCTAACTCTATTCATTACACTAACCATAACCCTAAAACTGATGCTTACCCTAGCCCTAAACCTAACCCTAACTCTACCCTAGCCCAGACTGTAACCCTAACCCTCCCCCTAGGCCTAAACCTAGCTCAATCCCTAACCTTTACACTTAACCTAACCCTAATTCTAACCCAAGGCCTAACCCTAACCCTAACCCCAGCCCTAATCCTAACCTTAACCCTAACCCAAACCCTAGTTCAAACTCTACCCAAAAGCCTAACCCTAAACTTAACCCTAATGATAACACTAGACGTAAAGCTAAACCAACCCTAATTATAAACATAAATCTAACCCTAGAACAAACAGTGAACCTAACTCTAACCATAAATTTAAGCTAGCTCAAACCGTAACCCTAATCCTAAACCTAACGCTAATCTAAACCTAACCCTATCTTTAACCTGACATCTAAACATATTACACTAACCCTAATGATAAAACTAGCCCTAACGGTTACACTAACCATGGCCATAACCCTAGACCAAACCCTAAATTAATCTTAGTCATAGCAAAAATCCTAGCTCAAACCATAAACTATATGCTAAACCTAAACCTAAGTGTAACCCTCGTTCTATCCCTGACCCTAACCCTAATTCTAGCCCTAATCCTAACCATTATCCTAGCCCTAAACCTAGGTCTAACCCTATAAATTACCCTAACAATAACCATAATCCTAATGCTAACCCTAGGCTTAACCCTAAACCTATCACAAACCCTAATCATATCCATTACATTAAACCTAAACTGAACCCTAAACCTAACACTATCCATTACCCTAACCCTAATTCTAACCTTAATGATAATTTGAGCCTTAACCCTAAACCTTAACGTAACCCAAATCTGAAGCCTGACCCTGGCCCTAATATTACTCCAGCTCTTAATCTGATCCTTTTCCTAAACATAACACTTTAATTTGAACTAGCCATATACCTAACCCTAAATATATCACTAACTATAAGCCTAGACCTGATATTAGTCCTAGCTCTAATTCTTGCTCTAAACCTAACACAAAACCTAGCCCTAATCCTAGCATTAAATCTAGCCTTAATCCTAACCCAAACCATGACCCTAGCCCTAACCCTAAAGCTAATCATAAAACTAGCCCTAACCCTAACCATAGCACTAAAACAAAACCGAGCAACAGACCTAACACTAACCTTAACTTAAACCAAAGCATAGCACTACACCTAGATCTAACCCTAGCCCTAATTCGAGTCCTAATCATAACCTTAAAATTTACCCTGAGCCTGAATTATATCCTAACACTCATCCTAGCTCTAAACACCACCCTAAAGTTAAACTGAACCCTAAGAGTAAACCTAGCCCTAATTCGAGTCCTAACCCTAACCCTAAAACTAAGGATATCAGTCATGATATCCTAACACTAACCCTAGCTATAAATATCACCTTAATATTAACCTAACCCTAACACTTGACCTACCTCTACTCCTAACCCTAATTGTAACCCTAGTTCTTATATTAGCTATTGCCCTAACCCTAGCCTTAAACCTCACACAAAACAAGCCCTAATCTGAGCCCTAAACCTGGCATTAACCCTAACCATAAACCTAACCCTAGCCCTAATCCTATGCCTTACCCTGAGCAAAATCTTAACCCTAATGGTAACCCTAGACCTATCCCTAATCCTTAGGTTAACCAAATCCTAACCCTATTAATAGTCCTAACACAAGATCTCATTATAGCTCTAATGCTATCCCAAACCCTAACCCTAACTCTGACCCTTATTCTGATCATAACATAAACCCTAGGTCTAAACCTGACCCTAACCGTAAGCCAAAACCTAACACTAGCCTTACTTGTAACCTTATACCTAAACCTACCCTACCACTAGATCTAGACCTAAAACTAATCCTAAATCTAGCCTGAACTCTAGCTCTAGACCTAAACAAAATCCTAGCCCTAGCCCTAAAAAAAACCTTTACCTAACCCAAACACTAACTCTACCCCTAGACTTAAAACCAGTCTTAATTCAGGCTTTAAAACTAACTTTAACTCAAACCCAAACAATTACCCTGGTTTTAACACTAAACCTACCTCTAAACCTGAAACTAACCAAAACCTAAACCTAATTCTAGACCCAGCCATAACCCTAATCCTAAAACTAGCCCTAATCATAACCCTAGATCTTACATTACCCATAGCCCTAACCTTAGGCCTAAACCTAACTCTAAACATAGAGTTAATTTTAGGCCTAAACCTAGCCCTAAGCATAACCCTAACCCTAACACTAGCCCTATATCTAACCCTAGCCCTCACCTTAGTCCTTAGATAGCTAAAAGCCTAACCCTTACCCTGAACATAAGCCTAGACCTATCCCTAACTCTCACACTAACCCTAGCCTAAATCCTAAACTTAACCTAGCCCTAAACCTATCTCTAAACCTACCCAATACCCTAACCCTAAACCTAAACTTATTGGTAATCCTTGCCTGAAACCTAATATTAACCCTAACACTAACTGGAAAACTAACAATAGACATAAACCTGAAATTAAACTCAGCATAACCCTAACTCTAGATCAAATCGTGTCCTAACCCTAATCTTAAAACTAAGCCTGACCCTTCCTCATATCCTAACACTCACCCTAGCTCTAAACATGACGCTAACTTTAAACCAAACCCTAACAGTAAACCTAGCCCTAATTCGAGTCCTAATTCAAACCTTAAAACTAACCCTGACCCTGACTCCTATCCTAAAAATAACTCTAGCTCTAAATATCACCCTAATGTTAAATCTAACCCTAACTCTAGAACTACCCCTAACCCTAACCCTAAAGCTAACCCTAATTTTAACCCTGGTTCTTACATTACCTGTTGCTGTAACCATAGCCCTAACAATAACACAAAAACTATCCCTAATCTGAGCCCTACACTTAGCTTTAACCCTAACCCTAACCCTAACCCTACCCCTAACACTAACTCTAACCCTATCCCTAAGCAAAACCCTATCCGTAATGGTAACGCTAGACCTATCCCTAATCCTCAGCCTAATCAAAACTCTCACCATATTAAAAGTCCTAACCCTAGCCCTCATTCTAGCTCTAATCCTATCCCAAACCTTAACCTAACCCTGACCATTATTCTGACCATAACACTAACCTAGGTCTAAATCTGACCCTAACGCTAGACCAAACCATAACACTAGCCCTACCAGTAACCTTATACCTAAACCAGACCCTATCACTAGCCATAGACCTAAAGCTAATCCTAAATCTAGACTTAACTCTAGCTCTATACATAAACAAAAACCTAGCCTTAGCCCTAAAAATAACCTTTAACTTAACAAAAAGACTAACCATACCCCTAGACATAAACCTAGTCCCAATTCTGGCTTTAACCTTAACTCTAACTGTAACCTGAACACTGACACTGCCTTTAACACTAAACCTATCTCTAAACCTGACCCTAACCAAAAACCTAAACCTAACAGTAGACATAGCCATAACACTAATCCTACAACTAGCCTTAATCATAATCCTAGCTCTTACATTACCCATAGCCCTAACTCTATGCCTTAATGTAACACAAAACCTACAGCAAATTCTAGGCCTAAATCTAGCCCTAAGCATAACACCAACCCTAAACCTAGCCCTAACCCTAACCCTAAACCTAATCCTAGACTTAGGCTTAAATCTTACTCACAGCCTAACCCTTACCATAAATATAAACATAGAACTATACCTTACTGTAAACCCTAACCCTAGTCCTAACCCTGAAATTAACCCTATCCCTAAACCTAGCTCTAAACCTACACCTTTCTTAACCCTACACCTAACTGTATTGATAACCCTAGCCTTAACCTTCACCATAACCATAACCCTAACCCGAAAACTAACAATAGACTTAACCATAAAACTAACACTCGCCATAGCCCTAACCCTAGCTCAAAACCTAACCTCTACCATGAACCTAAACATAACCGTAGCCTTAACATTAACCCTAAAACTAAATCTAACCCTAACCCTAAACCTAAACCTAAACCTACATCTAACCATATCCATTACACTAACCCTTATCCTAACCCTAATGATAACCCTAGCCCTAACCTAAACCCTAATGCTAAACCTACCATAATCCTGTCCCTAGACTTAAGGCTGAACCTAATCCTCGACCTAGCTCTACCACTAACACTAGCTCAAACCCTAGCCCTTACCATAAACATAACCCTAGCCCAAAACCTAACACCAATCCTAGCCCTAATCCTAAGTGTAACCATAGCCCAAACCCTAGCTCTAACTCTATCCATTACCCTAACCATAACCCTAAACCTAATGCTAAACCTAGCCCTAACCATAACCTTAACCCTAACTCAATCCCTAGCCCTGATTCTAACCTGAAGCCTCAAGTTTGCCCTAACACTTACTCAATCTCTGACCCTTACCCTTACCCTAACCATAAGAAAATGATAAGCCTAACCTTAACCCGAAGCCTAGACCTAATCCTAAACTTAAAACTAGACTTCACCTTAGCTCTAACCCCACCCATTACTCTAACCCTAACCATAAATGTCATGATAACCCTAGCCCTAGCCTTAAACCTACTCTAACCCTAACTGTAAACCTAAGCCTAGACTGAATCATAAACCTAACCTTTGCCATAGTCCTAACCTTATCTCAAACTCTAAATTTATGCTAAACTTAACACTAACCCTAGTCCTAAACCTAAACCTAACCATAACCCTAACCCAACATCTAAACCTGTCCATTACCTTAACCCTAATGATAACCCAAATCCTAACCCTATCCTAATCCTAAACCTAACTCTATCCTTAGCACTAACCCTAGCTCAAACCCTAACCCATACCCTAAACCTAACCCTAGCCTTAACCCTAACCCTAACCCTAACTCTAGCCCTAATCCTAAACATAACCCTAGCTCTAACCATAGCCCTAACCCTATCCATTACCCTAAATCTAACCTGAGCCATAAACCTTATCCGAAGCATAAACCTAATCTTATACATTACCCTAACCCTAACTCATACCTAATGCTAATTTGAGCCATAACCCTAAACCTCAACCTAACCCAAACCCCAAACCTGACTCTGACTATTATAATACCCCTAGCTCTCAACTTGAACCTCACCCTAAACCTAACCCTGAAACTAGTGCTAGCCATAAATCTTACCCGAAAACTATCCCTAACCATAACCCTAGACCTGATATTAGCCCTACCCTAATTCTTGCCATAACCCTAATACAAACGCTAGCCCTCATCCTAGCCCTAAAAGTAGCCTTGATCCCAAACCCTAACTCTAGCCCTATCCCTAATTTTATCCGTCAACCTATTTCTGAACTTTGCTATAACCCCATCCCTTCAACCAAATCTAACCCTAACTCTAACTCTAGACTTAACCCTTACACTAATCCTAGACCTGATCCTAGCCCTAATTTAGCCCTAATCCTACCACTAGCACTAAGACTAACCCTAACTCTCACCCTAGCCCTATTTCTAGATCTAACCCTATCCCTTACCATAACCCTAACACTTGCCCTAACCTTAGCCCTAACACTAGCCCTAGACCTAACCCTAGAACTAACCATAACTCTAAGTTGAACCTTAACCCTAAGCCTAAAGCTCACAGTAACACTAGCTCTAACACTAACACTAATCCTAAAACTAGCCCTAATATAGTTCAAGCCCTAAAACAAAACCGAGCCATAGCCCTAACCCTAACCCTTAACCTAAACCAAAACCTAACCCTATACCTAGCCCTAACCTTAGCCTTAATTCCAGTCCTAACCTAACCCTAAATTTAACCTTGAGCCTGACTTTGACCTTACACTAACCATAAAAGTATACCTAAACCTAAAACTAGTACTAGCCCTAACTGTACCCTAAAAGTAGCCCTAATCATAACTCTAGTTCTTACATTAACTTTAGCACTAACCTAACCCAAAATCTATCCCTAAACTGAGCCCTACACCTCGTTTCAACCCTAAACCTAACCCTAGCCCTAACCATTACCCTAAACCTAACCCTAACCCTAAATCTAGCCCTAACTTTAAACCTAACACTAGACTTAATCCTAACCATAATCCTAGCCCTAACTCTAGCTCTAACCCTATAAATTACCCTAAACATAACCCTAACCCTAATGCTAATCCTAGCCCTGAACTTAACCCTAATCCTAAACCTAGACCTGACACTAACCCTAACCGTCGTCCTAGCCCTAACCATAGTTCAAACCCTAACACTTACCATAAACCTAACCCTAACACTAACCCTAGACCTAACCCTAACACTAACCCTAGCCCTAATCCTAACCATATCCCTAGACCTAAATCTATCCATTACCCTAAACATAAGCCTAGCCAAAACATAGCTCTAAACATAGTTCTAACCCCACTCATTACCCTAACCCTAATTATAAACATCATGATATCATTAGCCCTAACCCTAAATCTACTCTAACCATAACTGTAAACTTAAACCTAGTCCTAACCCTAATCGTACACTAACCCTAACTGTAAACCTAACCCTAGACCTAACTGTAAACCTAACCCTTGCCATAGTCATAATCCTAGCTCAAACCCTAACAGTTACACTAAACCTAACACTAATCCTAGTCCTAAACCTAAACCTAACCCTATCCATTTAGGCCTATCCTTAAACTTATCGCTGACACTAATCTTATCCATATCTAAACCTAAACTGAACACTAAATCTAACTCTATCAATTACTCTAATCCTAACTCTAACCCTAACCCTAATGCTAATTTGAGCCCTAAAACTAAAATAAAACCTAACCCAAACTCTGAGCCAGACACTGACTCTAATAACACACCTTGCTCTAAACTGACCTGCCGCAGTCTGGCTGGGCACAAATGCCGCAGTCTGGCTGGGCACACAATCACGAGCCACCACACAGCTTGTAGATTCAAACAGCAACTCTTTATTCCCGAACTCACATCAGCCGTCTACAAACACGTTCTGGGGAAATCCACGTTCTCTGCCCAAATCCACGTTCTCTCCCAAATTCACCTTCACTGGGCTTCTGTCTCCCAAAATATACTGTCTGAATCCCGTGAGAACTCAAGGGGAACTTAGGCAGCAGGATACGCCCTATTCCCAGCAGGAATAATATTAAACCTTAAACCTGGAACCTAAACTGGGAACGCCCTAAACCCGATTATGTTAAACCGGGAACACCCTAATCCGCCCTGGTCCTTGAGCAAGGTCAACTACATTCAATGTCACTGCAAAATGTCAGCAACATGGGGTACGCTGGCAAGGAAATTGTCATACCTACTTGGCTAATGGCTCCCAGCACTGACCCTTACCCTAAACATAACCCTTAAACTAGACTTAACCATAAACTAACCCTAACAGTATCCCTAACTGTAACCCTAGACCTGATATTAGCACTCTTCCTAATTCTTGCCTTAAACCTAACACAAACCTGAGCCCTCATCCTAGCCGTAAACCTAGCTTTAATCCTAACCCGAACCCTAACCCTAGCCCAAACCCTAATTTCAACCCTCGCCCTAATTCCAACCTATGTATAACCACATCCTTTCCCCTATCCCTAACCCTAACCCTGACAGTATCAATAACACTAACCCTAGCTCTAACCCTAGGCCTAATCCTAACACTAACCATAGCTCTAATCCTAGCCCTAATATATTGCTAACTCTAACCCTAACTCTAACCCTAGCCCTAAGACTAACCCTAACTCTAGCCCTAGACCTATTTCTAGTATCAACCTTATATATTACCTAACTCTAACACTTGCCCTAACCTTAGTCCTAACCCTAGCCATAGTCCTAAACCTAGAACTAACCCTAAATCTAAATCTAACCATAACTCTAAAACTAAACCGCACCCTAACACTAGCCCTAACTCTAATTATAATTTGAAAAGTAGCCCTAACCCTAGCCATAGCCCACAAACAAAACTGATCTATAGCCCTAATACTAACATTTAACCTAAACCAAATCCTAACATTACACCTAGTCCTAACCCTATCCCTACAATAATGACCCTGACTCTGACCCTAAAACTAACCCTACTCTAAACATCACCCTAAACCTAAACCTAACCCAAACACTAGACCTAGCCCTAATCCTAACCCTAAAACTATCTCTAACCATAAAGCTAGTTCTTACATTAGCCATAGCCCTAACCCTAACACAAAAACTAGTGCTAATCTGAGCCTCAACCCTAGCTTTAACCCTAACCCTAACCCTAGCACTAACCCAAACACTAGCACTAAACCTATTCCTTACCCTAAGCCAAACTCTCACCCTAATGCTACCCTAGTTCTAACCCTAATCCTCAGCTTACCCCAAACCCTAACTATATTTCTAGTCCTAAGCGTAGCCCTCATTTTATCTCTAACACTAATCCGAAGCCTAAGCTTAACCCTTACCCTTATTCTGACCCCAATACTAACCGTAGGTCAAAGCCTGAACTTTACATTAAACTGAAACATAACACTAGCCCTACCAGTAAACCTATACCTAAACCTAACCATAACACTAGCACTAGACCTAAACTTAATCCTAAATATAGCCATAACTCTAGCCCTAGTCCTAAACAAAAACCTAGCCCAAGCCCTAAACTAACTATTAACCTAATGCAAAGACTAACCTTAGCCCTAGTCCTAACCCTAGTTCTAATTCTGGCCCTAACAATAAACCCAATGTTAACCCGAACACTGATGCTTACCCTAACACAAACCCTAGCTCTAAAACTTATCCTAACCCAAAACTTAAACTTAACACTAGACATATCTATAACCCTAAACAAAAAAACTAGCCATAACCATAACTCTAGCTCTTACATTACCCATAGCCCTAACATTAGCCATAAACCTCACACAAAACCTTCCCCTAATACAAGCCCTAAACCTAGACCTAAGCATAACCTTAGCCCTAAAACTCACACAAACCCTAAACCTAATTCTTGTCCTAGCCCTAACCCTAGCTCATACTCTAATCCTTAATCTAAACATAACCCTAACCCTATCCGAAATCTTAAGTGTAACCATCGCCCAAATGCTAGCTCTAACTTTATCCATTACCTTAAACATAACCCTAACCATAATGCTAAGCCTAGCCCTAACCTTAACCCTAACCCTAATCCTAACCCTAACCATATCCCTGATTCTAACCCTAACCCTCACCCTAGCCCTAACCATAGCTCAAACCCTAACACTTACCCTAAACCGAACCCTAACACTAACCATAGGAGTAATCCAAACCCTAGCCCTAATCCTAACCTTAACCTAAGCCCTAACACTAGCACTAAATCTATTCATTTGGTTAGTTAGCCAAAACCAAATGCCAACCCTAACCCTAGCCCTAACCAGAGGCCTAACCCTAACACTAATCATAGCACTTATCCTAGCCCTATTTGAACCCTAACCTTAACCCTACCCCTAATTCTGGTCCTAAGACTAACTCTAACTCAACCCTAGCACTATTTCTATTTATAACCCTATTCGTTACCTTAACCCTCACAATAGCCCTAACCTGAGCCCTAACCCTAGCCATAGCCCTAACCCTAGATCTAACCATAACTCTAAATCTAACCCTAATCTTAAGCCTAAACCTCATTCTACAACTAGCTCTAACACTATTGCTAATCCTAAAACTAGCCCTAATCCAAGCCCTAGCCCTAAAACAAAACCAAGCCATTGCTCTAAACCTAAACCTTAACCTAAACTGAATCCTACCCCATAACTAGCAATAACCCAAGCTCTAATTTGAGTCCTAAGCCTAAAACTAACCCTCACCGTGACTCATATCCAAACACAAACCCTAGCTCTAAATATCACCCTAATCCTAAAACTAATGCTAGCACTAGAACTAGCTGAAACCCTAACCATAAAACTAACCCTAATCGTAACACTAGTTCTTGCATTGGCCTTAGCCAAACCCTAGCCCTAACTCTAACACAAAAATAACCCTAATCCGAGACCTAACACTAGATTTAACCCTAACTCTAACCCTAAAACTAGCCCTAAACATAACCCTAATCTTAGCCATAACCCTAGCTCTAATCCTATCCATTAACTTAAGTGAAACCCTATTCATAATGCTAACTCTAGTCCTAATACTAATCCTTAGCCAAACCCAAACAATAACCCTATTACTAGCCCTAACACTAGCCCTCATTCTAGATCTAACCCTAACCCAAAACTTCACCCTAACCTGACCCTAAACTAATTATAGGTCTAAATCTTATCCTAAACCATAACCGAAACCTGAAACTAGCCCTACCAGTAAACTTATACCTAAACCTGACCCTAACACTAGCCACAGATCTAATCCTAATCCTAAATCTAGCTATTACTCTAGCCCTTGACCTAAACAAAAACTTAGTGCTAGCCTTAACAATAAACCTTAACCTAAACCAAACACTAACCCTACAACTAGACTTAACCCTAGTCCTATTGTGGCTTTCACCCTAACCCTAACTTTAACCTGAACACTGGCCCTGACACTAACATTGAACCTAGCTCTAAACCTGATCGCAACCCAAAAGCTAAACCTAACACTAGACCTAGCCATTACCCTAATTCTAAAATTAGCTCTAATCAGAACCCTAGATCTTACATTACACATAGCAGTAACCTGAGGCCTAAACCTAACACAAAACTTAAATAACCCTAACCCTAATTG
Source organism: Marmota marmota marmota (assembly GCF_001458135.2). Lineage (NCBI taxonomy): Eukaryota > Metazoa > Chordata > Mammalia > Rodentia > Sciuridae > Marmota > Marmota marmota. The sequence goes on along the minus strand of NW_026005608.1, from coordinate 355,695 downwards.
AGGCCTAAACCTTCCCAAAGCATAACCCTCACCCTAACCATAACCCTAGTCTTTTTTTTTTATTTTTTTATTGTTGGCTGTTCAAAACATTACATAGTTCTTGATATATCATATTTCACACTTTCATTCAAGTGGGTTATGAGCTCCCATTTTTACCCCATATACAGATTGCAGAATCACATCAGTTACACATCCATTGATTTACATATTGCCATACTAGTGTCTGTTGTGTTCTGCTGCCTTTCCTATTCTCTACTA